>NW_027252916.1:0-19679 GCF_044704955.1 Pristiophorus japonicus
GAGGGAGGGAGGGGGAGGGAGAAGAGAGAAGATGGGGGGGGGGGAGAGAAGAGAGAAGATGGGGGGGGGGGAGAGAAGAGAGAAGATGGGGGGGGGGGAGAAGAGAGAAGATGGGGGGGGGGGAGAAGAGAGAAGATGGGGGGGGGGGAGAAGAGAGAAGATGGGGGGGGGGGAGAAGAGAGAAGATGGGGGGGGGAGAAGAGAGAAGATGGGGGGGGGGGAGAAGAGAGAAGATGGGGGGGGGGGGAGAAGAGAGAAGATGGGGGGGGGAGAAGAGAGAAGATGGGGGGGGAGAAGAGAGAAGATGGGGGGGGGAGAAGAGAGAAGATGGGGGGGGGAGAAGAGAGAAGATGGGGGGGGGGGAAGGAGAGAGAGAGAGAAGATGGGAGGGGGGAGGGGAAAAAGAGAGAGGGGAAGGAAAGAGGAGAAGGGGGAGGGAGGCTGAACGGGCCAGGCCCGAGCCTAAGACTTCGGGCACGGCCCGCCCCCAGCACCAGATTTACAGGTAGGTGGCGTTGGGGGGAGCGCGGGTCGGGGGGGGGGGGGGGGGGGGGGAGGGAGGGGGTGAGAGGGAGGTCGGTTCGGGTCGGGGGGAGGGAGGTCATGTCGGGTCCAGTCCGGGGCGGGGAGGTGGAGCGGGAATCGGGTCAGGTCCAGGGGGGGAGAAGCGGGAGTCGGGTCGGGGTCGGGTCCGGTCCGGAGGCGGGGGGGGGGGGCAGGAAGCGGGAGTCGAGTCGGGTCGGGAGGAAGCAGGAGCTGGCCGTGGGAGGAGCCTTATTCACGCAGCCCCAGTGAGGCCATTCGGCCAGGGCGAGGGGCTGCGTGCTCCGGCCCCTCCAGAGTTTTGGGCGCCTGGAGCTACTGCGCATGTGCAGAGGTCCCGGCACTGTTTTCTGCGCAGGGACCTAGCTCCGCCCCCTGCAGCTCATGCTGCGCTGCGCTGCGCTGCGCCGCGCCGAGGGCCAGCAGGGAGCTGGAGAATCTGGAAGTTTTTTTAGGCGCACTTTGTGGTGTGAAAAACGGGCATCCAGGTCAGGACTGCGCCGTTCTAGGCGCGGCTAGAAACTTGGGCCCACAGTTACTTCCCGCCATTCAATGGTGAGGCAGACTGTGAGCCATTTTCACGAAGCTAACAACGCAACTCAGACAGCAACACTTGAATATCTAAGTTTAACTGCACATCTGCCTGACGTAGCTGTACCATTTGTGTTGCAATAACAGCGAGTGCCATTAGGCTCACCGTTATTTTGACAGCAGAATTTGGGCCATCAATTTTCATTTTGCAATTACAGGAAGCAATTTCTCCGAATTGATGGTGCTTGTTGTCTTTAAAAAGGCAAACTGCAGTGCCAATGTGGAACTGACAAACTTCTCTGCAAACTACCAAACTGCAGTCAGTCCAAGAGGCGGGGGAAAAAAAGTGTTAATATGAGAGTTTTTTTTCAGATTACAGATTGCATTGGGTTATGATTGCAAGCTACACCACAGTTCCAGGATTTCACAGAAAGGTAAAGAGGTAGAATTGCTCACTGGGATGGAGTAAGCGATTACATCGCCATTCAAGTGACAAGCCTCGGCACTGGAAAGCTTTGCCACGTTCATATTGCAGTTGCAGAACTTGGAGCACAAAAAGAACTGCCGAGGCTTTTTCAGACCCCAGATGGAAACATGAATTGCATCGGCACCAACAACACGAATACAAACGACACATGTGCAATGGTTCTATTCTGCCACAGGCCCCCTGTTATGTTGGAAGAAGAGTTCATATCGGCCAAAAATGCAAAACACACACTGCTGGCCTAGACAGACCTAAAAAAAACAACTGTCTCACGGATGCCATTCAAAGAAGGAAATCTGCAAACCCTATCTGGTCTGGCCAACATGTGACCCTAAACCCATACTATGTGGTTGACTCTTAATGCTATCAGTGCCACTAGCACTAGTGATGGCCAATAAAGAACTGCCTCGCCAGCATCTGCCACATCCCAAGAACAAATTAAAGAAGATATAATGGGAAAGATTTTCCCCAATATTTGACACATTAAGAATATCCCCATACATTTTGCCCCATTTCTCCTAACAGTTGAACAGGTGCTATCCACTCTCCAGTACCTTGCTCACATGGTCATTCTTCATGCGCAGCACTTTTTTGGGGGGGGGGGGGGGGGAGGGGGGTGAAGAAATAATCAAATAAGATTGTGTGTTCAGACGACAATACACTTCGCGACAAGGGTCACTGGATAACGGTCAGGAGCCTCAGCTGACTTAATTCTGGTTTCTCTCAATTAAGTTAACAAATGGAGAGAAGGACTCAAGAGTGGAGAACAAAGCAACATTTTTAAAAATCAGCAAATAAAGTCTGAGGTCAAGTATAAACATGAAAAAAAAATCAATTTCAATCAGATATCCGAATAAACTTATTCACAACAAGTGTGGAATAATCTGCCAGGCAGGGATGTTGAAAATGCAGCTGGATATTGGGATGAGCAGATGGAATACTGGATAGTCAAGCTTCAGTCGGCTGGACAGCCTTTTGGCATCCTTAAACTTTGATGTTCTGGGAATCTCAAAAGATACAGGGAAAAGGCAGAACAATGATCAACGGTGAAATCAACAATAGACAAAATATGAATGTGTTGGTAGGCTCGCCATTCTTGTTGCATTTGAATCAGCTGTTGGGAGACAAGGTATATTGTTGTATTTCAGCAGAAGATGCTGTGGTGAGGAATGTCACTGCATTGCAATTTTTTCTCAGCATGCCAACCATGATGGTTCATTTGTAACAGAGGATGAGTTAGAGCCATAATCTCACATGGCAAGATCCCATCTAGGGTGAACGCTCATCCTTCCATAAAAAGAAAAAAAAAAAGAGAAATAACAGTTGAGTCACTTCAGTATATTCTTAACCACATCCGAGCAGTGGTTTGGTGTAGCATTTACAGCATCTCAAATGGGAAATGTCACGTGGCATGAGTGAGTCAACATAAAAATAGAAAACAAGGCATTTTATTTAAAATGTCATTCACAAAAAGAAATTGAAATTCTATTCTAAAGTTAGTCCTTTTATTAAAATATAAACCTAAACAGCAGCAGATCCTACACTGACCAGACTGCAGTCTCAAGATTTTAATCACCAGATCACAAGCATGGTAGATCTTTATCTGGCTGTCTCTCCCTCCCCCAAACCTTTCCTGAAGATGCATCTCCAGAGTGCCTGGTACTTGCTGGTACCCAATATTCCAAGTTTGAGCCTAGACGATGAGTACGGAGAGGTTACTCAATAATATAGGGCATGACAGCCAAACCTGGTCTTGTCCTCACTTAACATGCAACCTGTGTGTTGATCTCAATTTACCAACTGAGTCATCAGGAAATTGAATGTGAAACATTTGATTAATTTCCAGCAAATGACATGGTTCCATGTAGGTAGGTCATACACTTTGGATCCAATAAGGACAGATTAGAGTATTTTCTATATGGGTGAAAAGCTTGGAAAATTGGATAAGCAGAGAGATTGAGAGACTCATGTGCAGACATCACTAAAAACTAGTGGGCCGGTACAAAAATATAATTGAGACCAACCCAGAGGCACCCAAGCTACAAAATCAACCCCCAAGAACTCACCATAACCAATGAGATGCCTCTATTAGCTACAATTTCCTCTCATCATTAAGGTTCTGGAATATAGTTCCAAGGATCAGGTTGCCCTCCAGTATATTGCCCAAGTGACCATCCATCACATGACCCCAGACAGGGAACATCAACAAGCCATTCAACTTGGGGACCAGGACCGGAAGGAAATCCAGCTAACTCCAATCTTAAACAGGACACACATGTGCTTTCTAGTTCCAGCAGGAGTCACTGGACAGTGGGAATAATGGTTGTCTTCCCTTCCCCAGCACTGGGTGCAGACGCTAACTGTAGCACCCCTACTACTGGAGATTTAATCTAGCACCTTCCTGGTTTTTATGAATCATTTCTACTCGGTGAAAAATTAGCTAGTTGAGCGATTGTGAAGCTGACGAGAAAAAAAAGTCAAATAATGCAAAGCGATAGCTCAACCTACCTTTCTGATTTAATACCTCAGCGTGGCACACATGTTTACACTAACCCAACTCTGCTTCTTCAACTGATTCAATATTTACTGAGAATAATGCAACAGTATGCTGTAAAGGTTATGAAACTGTTGCAGGAATAAAGACTCTTATCAATTCAAATACCAAAACAAATAAAATTCACCATCCGTGTATATTGCCATGGCTACAGCTTTAAATGCTAATGCTTTTCAAACAGCATTTGTCACCAATATTAAAAGTGATTTAGACAACACTGGCTCTGAGTAATGTATTTTTAAAAGAAAATATACACATCAAAAAATGGACAGCATCCCAATGGTTTAGCTCTCATTATCCAGCCTTTTTTCCCCCCCTATTTGCATGCTTGTTCATATAGGTTTCCTCCCGTTGGCTGAAAAAGGCATCACTTCATTGGTCTACATCCTCCAGTATGGGAGCAGTCTTTTTCAATCCTCCAGGCCCGCAAAGCTCAAAACACTGCTCCCAAATGAAACAGTAACTTCAAAAAGTAAGTGATGGACAAGACTGCACAGATGGCAGAGAGTGGAGCAGGAGGCAGTGAAATTGACCAAGTATGGTGGCCGTACATGGCGATGGACCATAGAATCATAGAAATTTACAGCACGAAAGGAGGCCATTTCGGCCCATTGTGTCCACGCTGGCCAACAAAGAGCTATCCAGCCTAATCCCACTTTCCAGCTCTTGGTCCATAGCCCTGTAGGTTATGGCACTTCGAGTGCACATCCAAGTACTTTTTAAATGTGGTGAGGGTTTCTGCCTCTATCACCACTTCATGCAGTGAGTTCCAGACACCCACCACCCTTCTGGTTGAAGAAAGCTTCCTTCAAATCCCCTCTAAACCTCCTACCAATTACTTCAAATCTATGCCCCCTGGTTGTTGACCCCTCTGCTAAAAGGAAATAGGTCCTTCCTATCCATTATCTAGGCCCCTCAATTTTATACACCTCAAAGGTCTCCCCTCAGCCTCCTCTGTTCCAAAGAAAACAAACCCAGTCTGTCCAATCTTTCCTCATAGCTAAAATTCTCCAGTCCAGGCAACATCCTCATAAATCTCCTCTATACTCTCTAGTGCAATCACATCTTTCCTGTAATGTGGTGACCAGAACTACAGGCAGAACTCTAGCTGTGGCCTAACCAGTGGATTATACTGTTCAAGCATAACCTCCCTGCTCTTGTATTCTCTGCCTTAACTAATAAAGGCAAGCATTCCGTATGCCTTCTTAACCACCTTATCTACCTGGCTTGCTACCCTCAGGGATCTGTGGACATGCACTCCAAGGTCCCTTTGTACACTTCTCAGTGTCCTACCATTTAAGGTGTATGCCCTTGCCTTGTTAGCCCTCACCAAATGCATTACCTCACACTTATCCAGATTGAATTCCATTTGCCACTGTTCTGCCCACCCATTAATTGATATCTTCCTGCACTGTACAGCTTTCTTCTTCATTATCAACCACACAGCTGATTTTAGGATCATCTGCACATTTCTTAATCATACCCCCTACATTCAAGTCTAAATCATCAATATATACCACAAAAAGCAAGGGACCAAATACTGAGCCCTGCGGAACCCCAAAACACTAACTAACCATGATCCTTTGCTTCCTGCCTCTGTACCAATTTTGGATCCAACTTGCCACTTTGCCCTGGACCACATGGGCTTTTACTTTCGTGACCAGTCTGCCATGTGGGACCTTATCAAATGCCGTGCTAAAATCCATATACACATCAAACGCACTACACCCATTGACCCTCCTGGTTACCTCCTCAAAAATTTCAAATCAAGACAGTCAGACACAACCTCCCCTTAACAAATCCATGCTGACCATCCTTGATTAATCCATGTCTTTCTAAAAGAGGATTTATCCTGTCCCTCAGAATTTTTTCCAATAATTTTCCCACCACCGAGGTTAGGCTGACTGGCCTATAATTACTTGGTCTATCCCTTCCTTTCTCCCTTTTTAAACAACGGTACAATGTTAGCAGTCCTCCAGTCATCCGGCACCATACCTGTATGCAGAGAGGAATGGAAAATGATCAGAGGCTTGGCTATATCGTCTTTTGCTACTCTTTACAGCCTGGGATACAGTTCCTGGGGATTTATCCACTTTCAAAGCTGCTAAGCCCTTTACTACTTCCTCTCTCTATATTTATTTCATCTACTATTTCACACTATTCTCATTGAAATGTCTGCAACGCCCCTCTCTTTTGCGAAAACAGACGCAAAATATTCATTAAGAACCATACCCACGTCTTCCGCCTCCACACACAGATTACCTTCATGGTCTCTAATAGACCCTACTCTTTCTTTAATTATCCTCTTGCGCTTAATGTATTTATAAAACATCTTTAGGGTTTCCTTGATTTTACTTGCCAAAATGTTTTCATGCTCTCTCTTTGCTTTCCTAATTTCCTTTTTAATTGCACCCCTGTACTTTCTATACTCCTCTAGAGCTTCTGCAGTATGAGCCCTCAGTGTGTCACAAGCCTCCCTTTTTTCCTTTATCCTATCCTGTATGTCCCTTGACATCCAAGAGGCTCTAGATTTGTTAGTCCCACCCTTTTTCTTGAAGGCAACATACTTGCTCTAAACTCTCCCGATCTCCTCCATGAATGCCTCCCACTGCTCTGACAGATCCACCAGGTGTGGTGAAGCAGCCAGACCGTGCCAGGAAGAGGATAGCACCCCTTGTGTTCGGAAAAGAGGAAAAGAAGAAGCACCAGCCACCAGCCAGCCAAAAGAGGTAAGCGAAGAACATCCAATTTTAGCGCAGGAGCATCTTACCCTGATTTCCTTCATATGAATGTCAATGGGAAACTGTGCTCAGTGTTGCCAATGCTCACAAATACTGAGATATTTGTAAAGCTTTAGATTCTAATCACGA
This sequence comes from Pristiophorus japonicus, assembly GCF_044704955.1. Classification (NCBI taxonomy): domain Eukaryota; kingdom Metazoa; phylum Chordata; class Chondrichthyes; family Pristiophoridae; genus Pristiophorus; species Pristiophorus japonicus. Next base: position 6,983 of record NW_027252916.1, read on the forward strand.
CTCTGCCCGATACAAAAGCATTTCCAGCCCATTCAGTATTTGCAGCACATGGTTCCAGCCACCCGCTCTAAAAAGCTCTGGTTTAGTAGGTAAATCTAAACTAGTGCGAGACTGAGCCATATAGCCTACAAGATCCCAGGTTTGATCCTTGGTCCTATGCTCAGTGAGCTGAGCTCAGCCAGGATTGCAGCAGAAGCACTACAACTAGCCGCAGTGCTCTCAATTACTACCCAATTACCTCTCCTGGATGTGCGTACATCCACACACATGACTGGGCTCTGCTGAAATGCACCATGGTCAAATAACAGACCAACAGTCACCCTCTAGTTCACACACATGGCGCTACTTAAGCCAGCCCATTGCCCATGGTACCGTTGTCACGGTATAAATCAGCACCTTTCGGAGATGAAGGGGACCAGGGGGAAAAAATCTCTTCAGTTACTCTGACATAAGTCAGTCATCTTCCTCCCTCCAACTGTTCATATTTTACTTTGTTTTATACTGTAAACTAAAATGATCCTACTTTTAAAATCCCTAAACATTTCCTGCTGTTCCCAAAGCCTGGCAAACTCTTACATAAGCTACCCAAATTCCTGACATTTGCTGCTTGAAAGGGAATAGCTTTACTCAAATCCTGCTCGTTTCAAACCATTTCCAGTTGGTCTGTTGGAAAAAGTTACTGAATCAACTAGTTTGCCCAAGTAAATAAACAAACATTCATAGTCATTCTGTATCTATTAACAATATTAACATTTCTCTGCATCCCTCCAGACTTTCAGCAGTCATCCCCTAAAAAAGGTGCTCTTGGCTGCCTTTAAAATCAATTCACTGGCTTTGTAAACACATCAACCTAAATAAATGCTTATGATAACTTCCCCCACAGCCCAGGTTTTATATTTTGTCCTCTGAATTTTCCTCCCTCCTGATGGCATTGACTGATTCTACCCTTTGACACCTCACCCAAGTGGCCAGTCTTCAGTTCTAAGCCTCGACAGAGTCAGGAGGCTATCTGACCATGCTTACAGTGGAGGATAATCATTAGGTGCCCACAAAAATGCCCACTTTCAAGCATGGAGGCCATTGCACACAGATCAGAGTGGGTACCTTGGCTGATTTCCCCAATCTACCCCACCCCTCCTCTAACATGGGTATGGAGGTCACTAAATTCTCTTTCTGCCTCAGCTAAGTCAGCAGAGGCCAGGAATCAAAACTGGAACTTTCTTGGTCTGCATCTGCAACTACTTCATTAGACATTGAAAGAATCAATTGTTAAGCAGAAATATTTTTAGAGTTCAAAATTATTATGCCAGGATTCACCCATGATATATAGATGTTTTACTGCATGAATGTAAGCACTAACATTTAAGTACAGTTATGACAAAGTTCTGAATGTGTTCTGAGAAACGCAACTACAATATTTTGCAGATTGTGAGCCAATTTAGACATAGCTACTTCAGGTTTATTGCAAATGCCCAATCGGAGGATACAATATAGTGTATGTTGCACACAGCAGGTGCAACAAAATATACAATTATTCATACTCGCACTGCATGTTTTCCCATTAATCCACTCTGTCAATCGGTCCCATAAATAAGCAATCATGTGTACAGTCTCACTTGAAAAGAAATGGTGGAACCAGTCAACCCAGTGTTAAATTTTATGAACACAAAGTTCATTCATAATTCACTTCGCCCTCTTGCACTACTTTTGCCTTTTAACTCGAGGACCTCTTTTTGAAGTATTTTTCTCTCCTTCCCCCTCCTCGTCTCCCATCACCATTTGCAGCCAAACTGTTTCATGGCATCAAGTAAGAGTAATTCTGCCAGCAGAGACTGGGGATTACTCTCCTTTCCCTCGTTGTGGGATTTCAAAAACAGTCACTGCACTCCAAATATAATTTGTGGAAAGATACTTTTAAATACAAGTATTATTACAGCTACTGTCTCAAGATTAGAAAGTGTGTGTGAAGGTGGTGGGGCAGGGACAGGTGGTACCATTCCAAAGTACATGATGGTGCTGAAATGCGTCGCTCTTCTCTTTTGATAGCCTCAAATTAGTTCATATAATTTACCGACTTCTCGATCTAGAAAATCTAAATTCAGCAAGACCAGCAGCGGAACTCACTGGCCTTAGTGACTCTGATTTAGGCTGCGGAAAATTGCCCAGAGTTGGGTGGCAGTGTGAGCTGCGAGGAGGATGCTATGAGGCTGCAGAATGACTTGGATAGGTTAGGTGAGTGGGAAAATGCATGGCAGATGAAGTATAATGTGGATAAATACGAGGTTATCCACTTTGGTGGTAAAAACAGAGACAGACTATTATCTGAACGGTGACAGATTAGGAAAAGGGGAGGTGCAACGAGACCTGGGTGTCATAGTACATCAGTCATTGAAGGTTGGCATGCAGGTACAGCAGGCGGTTAAGAAAGCAAATGGCATGTTGGCCTTCATAGCGAGGGGATTTGAGTACAGGGGCAGGGAGGTGTTGCTACAGTTGTACAGGGCCTTGGTGAGGCCACACCTGGAGTATTGTGTACAGTTTTGGTCTCCTAACCTGAGGAAGGACATTCTTGCTATTGAGGGAGTGCAGCGAAGGTTCACCAGGCTGATTCCCGGGATGGCGGGACTGACATATCAAGAAAGAATGGATCAACTGGGCTTGTATTCACTGGAGTTCAGAAGAATGAGGGGATTTTATAGAAACGTTTAAAATTCTGACGGGTTTAGACAGGTTAGATGCAGGAAGAATGTTCCCAATGTTGGGGAAATCCAGAACCAGGGGTCACAGTCTAAGGATAAGGGGTAAGCCATTTAGGACCGAGATGAGGAGAAACTTCTTCACCCAGAGAGTGGTGAACCTGTGGAATTCTCTACTACAGAAAGTTGTAGAGGCCAATTCACTAAATATATTCAAAAAGGAGTTAGATGTAGTCCTTACTTCTAGGGGGATCAAGGGGTATGGTGAGAAAGCAGGAATGGAGTACTGAAGTTGCATGTTCAGCCATGATCTTATTGAATGGCGGTGCAGGCTCGAAGGGCCGAATGGCCTACTCCTGCATCTATTTTCTATGTTTCTATGTTCCCACCCTGATCGTTATCTCGTGAGCCAGCTCTTAAAGTGCATATATATGGTCACCAGGTGAGGACAGGATTAGAAATAAAAACAGAAAATGCTGGAAATCTCAGCGGATCAGGCAGCATCTTTGGAGAGAAAAAGAGTTCATGTTTCCGGTCGTCATCGTCGATCTGAACCGTTAACCCTGTTTCTCTCTCCACAGATGCTGCCTGGCCCGCTGAGATTTCCAGCATTTTGTGTTTTTATTTGAGATTCCAGCTTTTGTATATGTGGAGGACAGGATTAGGTTCGTCTGTGATTCCCTTGGCAGTCAAACAACTCATTCACAGTCAAGGTTCACGTGAATAATGGCTGCTTGGGTGAGGTGACCTGCACCTGGAGAGCTAAAAGGAATCATCTTCGAGAGAAAGATTGTTGAAAAAAAAATTTGAAGGTATGACTAGTTTCATCACTAAGATTTCAGTAAAACATAATAGCAGGCGAGAGAAACTTTTATAGTTTGCATCAATTATGAAAAACCACAGCAGTACTTTGTTCTTCCAAGCATGGATTATGTCAAAAGAGCATTTTGAGTTGTATAATACTTGGGTGAGGTACTGGTGGCAAGAGATATCCAGTAATGGTGGGAATAATTAGTGTTAATTAATTCTCTCAGCATATTGAATTAAGCGTGATTTTATTTCTCCAGAATGTATTGGTACGGATGCGTTCAATAATTCGAGTGTCAATATTGATACTTGATTTTAGTCGGTTTTGTTGATCACCTCTGCATCCTTATTTACTCAGTCGTAACACTGAGTCAGAAGGTCATGGGTTCAAGCCCCACTCCAGAGACTCGAGTACATAATCTAGGTTGACACGTCATTGCCATACTGACACAGAGAAAGAAACTAAATACAGAACTTGCATTTATACAATGCCTTTCATGACCTCAGGACATCCCAAAGTGTTTTTACAGCCAATGAAGTAATTTTGAAGTGTAGTCACTGTTGTAATGTAGGGGACACGTGGCAGTCAATTTGAGCACAGCATTTGACCACAAACAACGAGATAAATTACCAGTTAATCTGTTTTAATGATGCTGGTTGAGGGATAAATGTACAGAATACAAAAGAACACTCTTTCTCTTCTTTGAATAGTGCTACAGGATCATTTACGTACACCCTAGAGGGAAAATGGGCTTTGGTTTAGCATCTCATCTGAATGACGACAATGATGGTGCAACAATCTCTCAGCATTAGACTGAAATGCGAGCCGAGATTATACTGGAGTGGGGTTTGAACCTTCTGACTCAGAGGCACAACTGCTACCACTGAGTCAAGGCTGACACCAGAGTGCCTTAGGATTGGAGGCACCATCTTTCGGACAGGATGCGGACAGGAACCTATTGACCCTCGCAGGTGGAAGTAAAAGATCCCATGGCACTCGAGGCGTACGGGGGAATTCTCCCATTGTTCAAGCCAATTACTGCCAAAAAAAACTTCGCTGGCATTGAAAATTAACTATTCCAAGTGTGGAGTCGCAGTTCTTAATGTTTTGATTATTGCTGAGATTTTTTTTTTTAAATATACTTTTTTTTTAAACTTTCCTTTGCGTCTTTTCTCTCAATCCAACTTTATTACTCTATTTTTCTTTCTGTAACTGATTTGACATTGAATTCATCCACCCGAATTTACACTTCCTTCTCAGTCCTTGCACTATTAATGTCACAATCTGATTGGTTGAAGAGATACAGTTGGTTGTCCTGTTCTCAGATGCTTAGCTTTCCTCGTTGTGCCATTATTAGCTCACACTTCAGCAAAAAAAAAAAAATTAAAACTTAAACATGCAAGGGCAAATCTAACCATGCCCTGCTACAGCAGAAATTTGGCCCAATATTCTCTTTTCCAGAAGACGACTCGACATACAACCCGTCCTTATAGTTCAGATATAGTAAGCCAACAGTTTGGTCACCCTTTTCTACACCGCCTCCAATTATAGGTCAGAACACAATGGACAGATGCATCTTGCATTTATCCACATTTTAAATACCATTTGCCACACAACAGCCCATCATCCAACCTATCTAGATCCTTTGTATTTGGCTTGTCTATTTGTGCACCTATTTGCTTTTTCTCCCCACTATTGGTGGCTGTACCATCAGCCGTCTGAGCCTTAAGCTCTGGAATTCCCACCCTGAACCACTCTGCTCCCTAGATTCCACTCCTCCTTCAAGATACTTCTTAAAACCCAAGCTTTTGAACAAAGCATGTTCATTGATAATTGCATCCCTTTCTATTGGCTGGCTTGTTTTAGATCCACTTTTTTGCAATTAAAGAACAAATTTACATTTATATAGCACCTCTCCCAGTATAAGGACCTCCCAAAATGCTCCTCTTTGATCTTTTACTATGGATCTTTTAAGTCCACTTCAACAGGCAAATAGGGCCTTGGTTTATCATCTCATCTTAAAGACTGAACCAGAGTACTGCAATGAAATGTTAACCTGGATTATGTGCTCAAGTCTCTGGCATGGATCTATAACCCAAGACCAACTGACTCAGAGGCAAAAGTGCTACTAGTGGGCCAAGCCAACACATTATATATCAACATTAAATCTCAAAAGGAGATGAATTTCAATACGATATTTCAAATCTTGCCCATTGTTCAGCTTTTTGTTGCAAATGTAGTTTAGTCTATTCCCATTAAGTAGATTCTTAAGAGCCATAAAGCAGCTCACTTACAGAAGCTTGTTGTAAAGTGAATAGTGCAGCACAGGCAAACACTGTAGAATAAAGAGATAAACAACTCTATTTTCTCTTTTGTTTAGACTAATCCATATGTTGCTCATCTAAATGTGCAGGCTTAACATTTTATATTGTTCAGTTAACCTTGCAGTGCACTGCACTGCACTGCACTGCACCGTCACTTGAACTACTTTTTCCAACTGTGTTCAGAGATAATGAAAAGAAATAAAGTTAAAACAATTTGCAACACACAAAGGCACCTCGGTCAGAAGGTTCCGTATTTGATTACCAGTCTGGACCGATTTCACTGGTCTCAACTGGGGCAACATGCACAACTGGTCTCAGTGCCATTGGGATAGTGAGGCTAGAAGGGAGGGGTGGGGGGGGGGGAGGGAAGAGTCAGGGTTCCTGCTCCTGATCATTACTGGAAAGTGGTTGTTTGTAGCCAAGTTATGATGCCCCTCACAGCTGAATAACACTTACTGTGCTGGCTAAAAAATGACCAAATGGCATAGCACTGGAGGGTTCTTTTCTTAGCACTATGACATGGGTTGAGAGGAGAAAATTGGGGAGGACAGAAAAGAGTCAATCTGCAACAGTATATTTCAGTGTAATTTATGAACATACCCTTCAACCTATAGTCTCAATATGTCATGGAATTTAGTTTTTATTCAAATTATATACTCAATGTGACAATGCAAATCCCAAACAGTATCAGTTGTCAAAATATTGTGACAAAAATGACAATTGCTCCAGCTCCCTTTATATCAACAAATGCAGCCTATATAACTGTGAAATGGATACACACTTAATTGAAGAGCAAGATGTTATGTTAATATTTTTTATCCTGTTCAAGGGTAACTATCACTGTTGGTGGTAATGGTGGAAGCAAAAGAAGTGATGCATCACACTACAACCATATTAGCTTCAGTGAGATTTTGTGCCATTCTGTATTAGTGCAGATAAACTAAATTAACCCAGTAACACACAGTCATTAACTTCCATCACCACTAATAGCTCCAATTATGACCCCGACAAATTGCTGAATCCTGCCACGTGTCAGGAAGAGAGATTCTGCAACATCATATCATGATACCAAGGTTACAATCAGGGAGTGGCATGGTTGGTTTACAGGAATTTTTGTCTTTGATTATTCAATTAAAGTAAAATAATCCAGGAAGTGCATTAGTTTTCAGCACAGCATTCAATCACAAACGGATTTATTTTTCTGCAAAATAAAACTTGTCCAGCATCATATTTCTGTCTCTTCACCTGTCAGTCAAGCAGCTACTCAGCAAAACAAGTTGTAACAACGCAAAAGGGAAGAGAAAAAGTACCACACTCTAAATTTAATAAATAATTCTAACATGAAACCTAATTAGCAAGCAAAAAAAAAAAATCATACAAAAGAATGCAAGATGGAGAAGAAAAGATTCAGAACAAAATCTAACAGAAGTGTTCAGGTTATGAAAGGGTGTGTGTAATTAGTGAAGATTATTCTACTAATTGATGAATCGGTAGCAAGGGACCACAGACTGACGATTAATACTATCAGCATAAAGAGAGGCAAGAAGAAATCTTCCAATCTTCTGATTAGAATATGCAATAATTACCACAAGTTATTGAAGCAGAGTCCATTATAACCCATGAGAGAATTAGACAAAAGATAAAAATATTAAAAGAAGGTCAGGGGAAAACGTGGGGAAATAGGATTAGAGTGGTTAGCTCCAGTGGGGGAAAATTAGCAGAAGTAGGGGCCAAATGCCTCCTTCTGAGCTGAAGTTTCTGTCATTCCATGACATGGACACAAGTGAGCAGCACTGTGGCTCGGCTTATTATTAAGTAATTTGAACTCTGAATCATGTACTATGTCCAATGGATACACAAGAGTAAATACTGTATCAGTGGGTTATTATTTTTAGCAGAATGCCCTCCTCCAAGTTGCCGAGCCAGCTGGCCAAGTGCTCCAGCAGTAAGGCAACACTGGCAGCAACAGCATGGAATAGAATATAATTAGATAATCGATACCGCAAGTGTGAATTTAATGCTGCCACACAACGGAGCGATTCTGACTGGACAAACTACTCAATAAGCTTGATCCTGAGCATTACCACATCAGACCCATCTTTTTCATGCAAGACAAATACAAGCCAATTAGGAAAATATTTTTTTGTTTTTAAAAAGAGAAATAAACAAATTTGAACTATCAGCTTGGTTCATGGTAGCATTTTCACCTCAAATCAGGACTTGAGTGCATATTCTAGGCTAGAACTGTGCAATGCTGAAGGAACACTGCACTGACATAGCTGCCTTCTTTCAAAGTAGAAATTAAATCAAGGCTCCTTCTGCTTGTTCATGTAAACGCAGAAGATACCATAAAACTATTTGAAGAACACCACTCAAGAAGCAGATTAACTATGCATTCATGTCATTTGCTGTTTGCAGGAACTTGCTGTGCACAATTGATCTCTTTGCAACATAATGGTGACTGCATTTCAAAACTGGTTGTCAAGCACTTAAAATGTCTTGAGACATGGAAAGGTGCTACATAAATGCAAGTACTTTGTTTATTAGAAGATTTGAACAAAAATCAGCCCCCACAACCTACCCATACACTGCAAAAATACAAACCAGCTCCCTGCCATTTATGCCCGGTGGTCAGCACATCCCTGACATCCACCTACTAAGAGCAACTTCAACCATGCTATTTAACTGGACAGATCTATATACTTCCAAATGATGTGGCCTGACAAGACATTATTCATCTGGATATGTTAAATGTGCATATATCCGAGCATTGAGGCTGTCCCCGTCCTCAATCTCTCCGCTCCTTTCCACATGCTGCTCGTCTTGCTGGGGTACAAGGTCAAAGGCACCCTCCGGTGCTTCATCCAAGTGGCCATTTTTCACATGCAAACCAAGATATTGACTATATCTTGTCCTTGCTAAAAAGCTACACAAGTAATGGTCAAACTAAAACGTATTTTAGAAGCAATTCTGGTGCATTTGCTAGTACTACAATAGCCATTCCAATGCCAAGTGCACCACAAGCCATATTTAAAAAGGCAATACTAGAATAATGCACAGATAACTGAGAACCGATACATGCACAGTTCAAAATGTATAATATTCATTTCAACTGGGAAATAATTTGAAATGTTCACCATACTCTAACATTTCCTACTTCTGCTATAAATTCTGACTCAAACAGTTTACTCAAATTATGAGATATGAAATATTAATCTGCCTTCATATCAATATGTTTATGAATCAGTATGGTTACAAGAGTTCCAAACACCAAACAAGACACCGTTGGAAACAGCTTTACTAATAAAGTAATAAATTAAGTTTGCCACACTCGAAAATTGCGAACACAACAAAGCTACACACAGTGCATCGGTTTAGACAGCACATCCCTTTTCAGAGCTCTACACGACCATTTTTTCTCTTCTCCATCCAATCCCCACCACCACTGACTTTTGCCGAGTTTAAAAGCACAGACAAGCCTCTGCCACTTTACCCAAGTGGCCATTGCTCACATATAAGCCCAGATAATGAATACTATGCTATTCAACTGTGGGAACATCCGATCTGATCCAGATTCTGCCCTTGCTGGACATCCACATGCATGCACTTTCCAACACAGATCACTTTTTCGTAATCAGGAGTGGGAATCCGGATTGGTTTTTTTCCCCCCACCTTCTCTCAGAAGTGCTGAGGCCAATTATAGCAAACAAATTGACAGTCAGGAGGTACTAATTTGACACAGCCCAGGAATGGTGCCTGGGACCATTCTGGTCAGCGTGGCTTGGCCACGACACAAAATAATACGGCACTGCAACAAGAATTGGATTTCACAGTGTACAGGTTTAGATAACACACCCCTAAAACATATTTCAGGAACATGCATTGTGTATGAATATATGGCTAATCTTGGTGGATGTTACCAAGATTAAAACATATGAAAAGAGCTTTTCAAAATGTATTACCCAAATACGTATATAAAACACAAAATACATATAATAAAATGCATATATGCAGCAGTTATGTGATTAGTTATGAATGAAATTAAGAACAGACAAACTGGTACTTTATATTCAAGACCAGTGTTAAGCCCTCACTGTGACACAGGTCATAATTCATGTTTCCTACTCCGCTCCAATGGAGAAATCTTACAAAAAATATGCTGCCTTTGTACGACTTCCAACCACAGTCTACTTATGCGATTGCACTCAAAAGAACAATGCTGTCTATAGAGTGCCTTGAGACTTCCTCCCACGCTTTAGAATTGCAATGTCTTAGCTGAGCAATTCTACTGCTGAGATCATTCTCTGTGTACCGTCATAATATCTTCATAAGTTGGCCCCTAAACGCATTTTACAAATTTTTGCAAAACTGCACTTAATTTATCAAATATACACAGATTCTGGAATTCATGCAAGCCCGAGTTGTCATAGAAACAGAACTTTTCAAGATCAATCATTTTTTCCTCTCCTTTTCTCTTCCCCATCCAAGGCATTGACTTGTTAGGTTTTAGATCTACCGGCACTTCTCCAGTACCTCACCAAGTGGCCATTCTTCATGTGTGCGCGACACTGACCGTCAGCAAGATATCCAACCATGGAGGACATCACACCCAAGCCCACACTCCTGTCCTCACACAACAGCCACACATAAGCACTGTCAAGCAGAGGTCACTGGACAGCAGTTAGGAGTTGGAATTTTGGCTGATTTGGTTATGGCACAGACTGCTCGTCCCGCAAACATCGCCACAATAGACATTCAGCAGATCTTTTTCTCTTAATTCCACTATTGCCTGAAAGCAACAAGCACAGAATTAAACATTTTGATTATTAAAAAGCTGCCAAGACACTGAAATTTAATTACCACACAATGTGGAAAATGAGTTTTTGGCCCTTTTTGTAATGAGAAACCAACATACTTTAGTGAATGGCTGCCAATCAGATACACCAGTGAATTCTGTTTCGCTCCCTCTCCTGAACAACCAAATGCTGCACCGCCACCAGCAATCTTCCACTACTTCACCCAACTGGTCATGAGGCTGGGGTTGTTTTCTTTGGAACAGAGGAGACTGGGGGGAAATTTAATTGAGGTGCATAAAATTATGAGGGGTCGAGAGAATGGATAGGAATGACCTATTTCCCTTAGCAGAGATGTTAATAACTAGGGTGCATAGGTTTAAAGTAATTGATAAAAAGACTTGCATTTATATAGCGCCTTTCACAACCACCAGACATCTCAAAGCACTTTACAGCCAATGAAGTACTTTTGGAGTGCAGTCACTGTTGTAATGTGGGAAACACAGCAGCCAACTTGCACACAGCAAATTCCCACAAACATCAATGCGATAATGACCAGGTAATCTGTTTTGGTTATGGTTGAGGGATAAATATTGGCCAGGACATTAGGGAGAACACTCCCCTGCTCTTCTTCCAAATAATGCCACAGGATCTTTTACGTCGACCCAAGAGGGCAGACGGGGCCTCAGTTTACCATCTCATCCAAAAGATGGCACTAACAGTACAGTGCTCCCTCAGCCTAGATTTAACGTGCTCAAGTTCCTGGTGTGGGACTTGAACCCACAATCTTCTGACTCAGGCGAGTGCGCTACCCACTGAGCCAATGGATTAGAGGGGAGTTGAGGAGAATGTTTTTTACCCAGAGGATGGTGAGGGTCTGGAACTCACTGCCTGAAAGAGTGGTAGAGGTAGAAATCCTTATCAAATTTAAAAAGTATTTGGATATGCACGACAAGTTCCGTAAGCAGGATTAGGCTGGATAGCTATTTTTCAACCTGCACAGATACGAGTCAAATGGCCGCCTTCTGTGCGGTAAATGTCTGATTCTATGAGCTCAGTGTGACTATTTGACAATAAGGCAACATCGCAGCCAACCTCAATCCTATCCTCACCCAGCATCCACACTCATATTTTACAAAAGGAGTCACTGGATGTAAATCAGGAGCAACAACGCTGATTTTGTGTCAGTCAGGGAGACTAAGGCCAACCATGTCACCCCAGCTGCTGCTCCGGCTGAAATCAGGGACTGAACCTAAACTGTTTAGCTTAGTACAATAAGCTGTGAATTTTTCATCTTAGCCACCAATTACTAATTTATGTAAAGCTAACTGCTATACTTTTTCATTACCCAGGAGGTATGGTATGAAAGTGCAGTTGTTTTATGTTTGAAACGTCCAGGCAACTAGCAAGTAAACAGAGCTTGGATGCTTCACTTGTGACAAAATTATGCCACCGGCTCCCCGTAAACACTTAACATTAACGCAGCCAAAACACTGCCGGGCTCCGCTTCGAGAGGAACGCTATATTATAAACACTTCCAAGATTAAAGCATTTTTTTTAAAAAAGAGATTCAGTAATAAGCATCGCAATCCACTCGCGTAAAACTGGTCGCTTATTTTCCAATTAATAAAATGTTACGTTGCCAATGTTTAAAAAAAAACGTTACATTAAAAATACGATTGCGTCTGAACATTGAAAGACTTGGGAGTTATAGACGGAGGTTTTATAACCAGTCTCGTTTTTCCATTTAGATAATAAAAATACAATATTTTCCCTAAAAACAAAGAAGCTTTCCTGTTTCCATTTCCCAATTACACAGAGAAAAGTTGCATGCAACCCGAATTTGCTGACCAGCTGGGACCCAAGCTAAAGTCGAACTGCTTCTGCAGGGGGAGGGAGTGGGAGGAGGGGGGGGGGGAGTGGGTGAGGGAGTTGGGGGGGGGGGAGGTGGGGGGGGGGGGGGGAGGGGGGAGGGGGTGGAGGGGGGAGGGAGTTGGGGGGGTGGGGGGAGGGTTGGGGGGGGGAGGGGGGGGGGGGGAGAAGGAGTTGGGGGGGGGGGGGTGGAAGGGGGGGGGG
>NW_027252918.1:0-17500 GCF_044704955.1 Pristiophorus japonicus
GGGGGGGCGTGAGAGGGAGGGAGGGGGCGAGAGAGGGAGGGGAGGGGGCGAAGAGAGGGAGGGGAGGGGGCGAGAGAGGAGGGAGGGGGCGAGAGAGAGAGGGGAGGGGGCGAGAGAGAGAGGGGAGGGGGCGAGAGAGAGAGGGGAGGGGGCGAGAGAGAGAAGGGAGGGGGCGAGAGAGAGAGGGGAGGGGGCGAGAGAGAGAGGGAGGGGGCGAGAGAGAGAGGGGAGGGGGCGAGAGAGAGAGGGGAGGGGGCGAGAGAGAGAGGGGAGGGGGCGAGAGAGGGGAGGGGAGGGGGCGAGAGAGGGGAGGGGGCGAGAGAGAGAGGGGAGGGGGCGAGAGAGAGGGGAGGGGGCGAGAGAGGGAGGGGAGGGGGCGAGAGACCGAGAGAGGGGGGGGGGGGGGAGAGAGAGACCGAGAGAGGGGGGGGGGGGAAAGAGAGAGAGATAGGGGGGGGGGGGGGGGGGGGAGAGAGAGAGAGAGAGAGGGGGGGAGAGAGAGAGAGACCGAGAGAGGGGGGGGAGAGAGAGAGAGACCGAGAGAGGGGGGTGGGAAGAGAGAGAGAGAGAGAGAGAGGGGGGAGAGAGAGAGAGACCGAGAGAGGGGGGTGGGAAGAGAGAGAGAGAGAGAGGGGGGAGAGAGAGAGAGACCGAGAGAGGGGGGGGGAAGAGAGAGAGTGAGAGAGGGGGAGAGAGAGAGAGACCGAGAGAGTGGGAGAAGGGGAGAGAGAGGGGGGGAGAGAGAGAGAGAGACCGAGAGAGGGGGAGAAGGGGAGAGAGAGGGGGGGAGAGAGAGAGAGAGACCGAGAGAGAAAGACAGAGATATAACTTGTAAATAGTTGGGGCCCCAGCACTGATCCCTGCGGCACCCCACTAGTCACTGATTACCAACCCGAGAGTGAACCACTTATCCCGACTCTCTGTTTTCTGTTAGTTAGCCAATCCTCTATCCAGGCTAATATATTACCCCCAACACCGTGTACCTTTACCTTGTGCAGTAACCTTTTATGTGGCACCTGGTCAAATGCCTTCTGGAAATCCAAATACACCACATCCACCGGTTCCCCTTTATCCACCCTGTTCGTTACATTCTGAAAGAGTTGCTGCAAATTTGTCAAACACGACTTCCCGGTCGTAAACCCATGGTTACCTGCAGGATGACGGAAACTTGCTTCTCGCCGGGGGTTGAACATTTCCACTTCCGGTAAGTATCCGCCTTCAACAGGTTGTCAACCTTGTGCGTCTGGGTCAAACAAAACAACGAGACAAAGATAGGAGGAAAAGCAATGTGTGAGGAGGACACAAAATCTGCAAAAGGACACAGACAGGCTCAGCGAGTGGGCAAAAATGTGTCAGACGGAGTATAATGTGGGCAAGTGTGAGGTCGTGCACTTTGGCAGAAAAAACATCAAAGAGCAAGTTATTATTTAAATGGAGAAAGATTGCAAAGTGCCGCAGTACAGCGGGACCTGGGGGTACTTGTGCATGAAACACAAAAGGATAGTATGCAGGTACAGCAAGTGATCAGGAAGGCCAATGGTATCTTGGCCTTTATTGCAAAGGGGGATGGAGTATAAAAGCAGGGAAGTCTTGCTCCAGTTATACAGGGTATTGGTGAGGCCACACCTGGAGTACTGCGTGCAGTTTTGGTCTCCGTATTTACGAAAGGATATACTTGCTTTGGAGGCAGTTCAGAGAAGGTTCACTCGGTTGATTCCGGGGATGAGGGGGTTGACTTATGAGGAAAGGTTGAGGAGGTTGGGCCTCTACTCATTGGAATTCAGAAGAATGAGAGGTGATCTTATCGAAACGTATAAGATTATGAGGGGGCTTGACAAGGTGGATGCAGAGAGGATGTTTCCACTGATGGGGGAGACTAGAACTAGGGGGCACGGTCTTAGAATAAGGGGCCACCCATTTAAAACTGAGATGAGGAGGAATTTCTTCTCTCAGAGGGTTGTAAATCTGTGGAATTCTCTGCCCCAGAGAGCTGTGGGGGCTGGGTCATTGAATATATTTAAGGTGGAGAGAGACAGATTTTTGAGCGATAAGGGAGTGAAGGGTTATGGGGAGCGGGCGGGGAAGTGGAGCTGAGTCCATGATCGGATCAGCCATGATCTTATTAAATGGCGGAGCAGGCTCGAGGGGCCGAATGGCCAACTCCTGCTCCTATTTCTGATAACCATCAGCTCATCCCAAACTCGGCTGCCCCGTGTCCTAACTCACACCGAGTCCCACTCACCCATCAGCCCCTGTGCTCACTGCCCCCGTGTCCTAACTCGCACCGAGTCCCGCTCACCCATCACCCCCTGTGCTCACTGCCCCGTGTCCTAACTCGCACCGAGTCCCGCTCACCCATCACCCCCTGTGCTCACTGACCCGTGTCCTAACTCACACCCAGTCCCACTCACCCATCAGCCCCTGTGCTCACTGCCCCGTGTCCTAACTCACACCCAGTCCCGCTCACCCATCACCCCCTGTGCTCACTGCCCCATGTCCTAACTCACACCCAGTCCCGCTCACCCATCACCCCCTGTGCTCACTGCCCCGTGTCCTAACTCACACCGAGTCCCACTCATCCATCACCCCCTGTGCTCACTGCCCCCGTGTCCTAACTCACACCCAGTCCCACTCACCCATCACCCCCTGTGCTCACTGCCCCCGTGTCCTAACTCGCACCGAGTCCCGCTCACCCATCACCCCCTGTGCTCACTGCCCCGTGTCCTAACTCGCACCGAGTCCCGCTCACCCATCACCCCCTGTGCTCACTGCCCTGTGTCCTAACTCACACCGAGTCCCACTCACCCATCACCCCCTGTGCTCACTGCCCCGTGTCCTAACTCACACCGAGTCCCGCTCACCCATCACCCCGTGCTCACTGCCCCGTGTCCTAACTCGCACCGAGTCCCGCTCACCCATCACCCCCTGTGCTCACTGCCCCGTGTCCTAACTCGCACCGAGTCCCACTCACCCATCGCCCCCTGTGCTCACTGCCCTGTGTCCTAACTCACACCCAGTCCCACTCACCCATCACCCCCTGTGCTCACTGCCCCCGTGTCCTAACTCACACCCAGTCCCACTCACCCATCACCCCCTGTGCTCACTGACCCGTGTCCTAACTCGCACCGAGTCCCACTCACCCATCACCCCCTGTGCTCACTGCGCCGTGTCCTAACTCGCACCCAGTCCTACTCACCCATCAACCCCCTGTGCTCACTGACCCCGTGTCTAACTCGCACCGAGTCCCACTCACCCATCACCCCCTGTGCTCACTGCCCTGTGTCCTAACTCGCACCGAGTCCCACTCACCCATCACCCCCTGTGCTCACTGCGCCGTGTCCTAACTCGCACCCAGTCCTACTCACCCATCACCCCCTGTGCTCACTGCCCCCGTGTCCTAACTCGCACCGAGTCCCGCTCACCCATCACCCTCTGTGCTCACTGTCCCCGTGTCCTAACTCGGACCGAGTCCCACTCACCCATCACCCCCTGTGCTCACTGCCCCGTGTCCTAACTCACACCGAGTCCCACTCACCCATCAGCCCCTGTGCTCACTGCCCCCGTGTCCTAACTCGCACCGAGTCCCGCTCACCCATCACCCCCTGTGCTCACTGCCCCGTGTCCTAACTCGCACCGAGTCCCGCTCACCCATCACCCCCTGTGCTCACTGACCCGTGTCCTAACTCACACCCAGTCCCACTCACCCATCAGCCCCTGTGCTCACTGCCCCGTGTCCTAACTCACACCCAGTCCCGCTCACCCATCACCCCCTGTGCTCACTGCCCCATGTCCTAACTCACACCCAGTCCCGCTCACCCATCACCCCCTGTGCTCACTGCCCCGTGTCCTAACTCACACCGAGTCCCACTCATCCATCACCCCCTGTGCTCACTGCCCCCGTGTCCTAACTCACACCCAGTCCCACTCACCCATCACCCCCTGTGCTCACTGCCCCCGTGTCCTAACTCGCACCGAGTCCCGCTCACCCATCACCCCCTGTGCTCACTGCCCCGTGTCCTAACTCGCACCGAGTCCCGCTCACCCATCACCCCCTGTGCTCACTGCCCTGTGTCCTAACTCACACCGAGTCCCACTCACCCATCACCCCCTGTGCTCACTGCCCCGTGTCCTAACTCACACCGAGTCCCGCTCACCCATCACCCCGTGCTCACTGCCCCGTGTCCTAACTCGCACCGAGTCCCGCTCACCCATCACCCCCTGTGCTCACTGCCCCGTGTCCTAACTCGCACCGAGTCCCACTCACCCATCGCCCCCTGTGCTCACTGCCCTGTGTCCTAACTCACACCCAGTCCCACTCACCCATCACCCCCTGTGCTCACTGCCCCCGTGTCCTAACTCACACCCAGTCCCACTCACCCATCACCCCCTGTGCTCACTGACCCGTGTCCTAACTCGCACCGAGTCCCACTCACCCATCACCCCCTGTGCTCACTGCGCCGTGTCCTAACTCGCACCCAGTCCTACTCACCCATCAACCCCCTGTGCTCACTGACCCCGTGTCTAACTCGCACCGAGTCCCACTCACCCATCACCCCCTGTGCTCACTGCCCTGTGTCCTAACTCGCACCGAGTCCCACTCACCCATCACCCCCTGTGCTCACTGCGCCGTGTCCTAACTCGCACCCAGTCCTACTCACCCATCACCCCCTGTGCTCACTGCCCCCGTGTCCTAACTCGCACCGAGTCCCGCTCACCCATCACCCTCTGTGCTCACTGTCCCCGTGTCCTAACTCGGACCGAGTCCCACTCACCCATCACCCCCTGTGCTCACTGCCCCGTGTCCTAACTCGCACCGAGTCCCACTCACCCATCACCCCCTGTGCTCACTGCCCCGTGTCCTAACTCACACCGAGTCCCACTCACCCATCACCCCCTGTGCTCACTGCCCCGTGTCCTAACTCACTCCGAGTCCCACTCACCCATCACCCGCTGTGCTCACTGCCCCATGTCCTAACTCACACCCAGTCCCACTCACCCATCACCCCCTGTGCTCACTGCCCCGTGTCCTAACTCACACCCAGTCCCACTCACCCATCACCCGCTGTGCTCACTGCCCCATGTCCTAACTCGCACCCAGTCCCACTCACCCATCACCCCCTGTGCTCACTGCCCCGTGTCCTAACTCGCACCCAGTCCCGCTCACCCATCACCCCCTGTGCTCACTGCTAATTTCTCCTTATCCGGCTTGGTCTCAAATTCCTTTGTCTCATAACACTCCTGTGACGCGCCTTGGGAGATTTCACGAAGTCAAAGGCGCTATCGAAATAAAAGTGGAGATATTTTGTTGCGTGGAGACCAGAACCAGGGGACGTAACCTTAAAATTAAAAGCTGGGAGGGAAACCGGAAATCACTTTTTCCACACAAAAGGCAAGTGGATAATATCTGGGACTCTCTTCCCCAGAAAGCTGGGTAGTTGCTGGGAGGAGTAACTTGGGAATGTCAAAACTGAGCGCGACAGAATTTATAAAAATTATACATATATAAACATTAATAATATTTCATAAGCAATTACATTTTAAGACACGACTGGTGCTGACCAGGCCAAAACCCAAAGGCATTTGAATGGTCAGTTCCAACATTATAGACTTGCATTTATATAGCGACTTGCTCAACCACCGGACATCCCAAAGCGCCTCACAGCCAACGAAGTACTTTTGGAGTGTGCTCACTGTTGTAATCGCGGCAGCCAATTTGCGCACAGCAAGCTCCCACACACAGCGATGTGATAATGACCCGGATCATCTGTTTTTGTGATGTTGGTTGAGGGATAAATATTGGCCCCAGGACACCGGGGAGAACTCCCCCTGCTCTTCTTCCAAATAGTGGCCCCGGGATCTTTTACATCCACCCGAGAGGGCAGACGGGGCCTCGGTTTAATGTCTCATCTGAAAGACGGCACCTCCGACAGTGCGGCACTCCCTCAGTACCAGCCCTCCGACAGTGCGGCACTCCCTCAGTACTGCCCCTCCGACAGTGCGGCACTCCCTCAGTACTGCCCCTCCGACAGTGCGGCACTCCCTCAGTACTGCCCCTCCGACAGTGCGGCGCTCCCTCAGTACTGCCCCTCCGACAGTGCGGCGCTCCCTCAGTACCACCCCTCCGACAGTGCGGCGCTCCCTCAATACTGCCCCTCCGACAGTGCGGCGCTCCCTCAGTACTGCCCCTCCGGCAGTGCGGCACTCCCTCAGTACTGCCCCTCCGGCAGTGCGGCACTCCCTCAGTACTGCCCCTCCGATAGTGCGGCGTTCCCTCAGTACTGCCCCTCCGACAGTGCGGCACTCCCTCAGTACTGCTCCTCCGACAGTGCGGCGCTCCCTCAGTACTGCCCCTCCGACAGTGCGGCACTCCCTCAGTACTGCCCCTCCGATCGTGCGGCGCTCCCTCAGTACTGCCCCTCCGACAGTGCGGCGCTCCCTCAGTACCGCCCCTCCGACAGTGCGGCGCTCCCTCAGTACCGCCCCTCCGACAGTGCGGCGCTCCCTCAGTACCGCCCCTCCGGCAGTGCGGCACTCCCTCAGTAGCGCCCCAACTTTTGCACTCAAGACGCGCGGGCGCGACTGACTCCTCGATCGGAGCACGAGACAAAAAAAAGGGGGCCATTCCGCCAGCTCTTTGAACAAGCAATCCGATTAATCCCACTCCACCGCCAGGAGTTCTTTCCTCATCTTAAAAGTACATCACGAGCGTACAGATCATTAAAAAAAACATCACGGAAAACAAACACATCGCATCTTTGGGATGTGACGATAAACCGAGGCCCCGTCTGCCCTCTCAGGTGGACTTAAAAAAATCCCACGGCCAGTATCCCGAAGAAGACCAGGGGGTGGGGGGGGGGGCGGGGGTGAGTTCTCCCCAGAGTCCTGGGTCCAATATTTATCCCTCAATCAACATCACTGAAAAAAAAACATCAGACGACCCTGGGTCATTATCGCAAAGTTGCGCGCGGGATCTTGCTGTGCGCAAATCGGCTTGACGACTTTCCCAACGCCACAATGGCGACCGCGCTAGGACTGTCGGTGAAAGGCGCTTATATATGAACGCACGACCGTTTTTTTTTTTTTAAATCCCGGTTCGCTAACGCGGAACGCTCACCCCCCGCCCCCGAAAAGAATAACGACGCAAGAGATGACGGGTGCACGACACGTTAAAGATATTAAAGGCGGACAACAATTGGAATTTGGGGGGGGGCGAAATATGCTCACCACATCTTCACTGCTGCAGGACACGACATGTTTGAGCTTAATCTCAGGCATTTTGTGAGAGAGGGGGGTTGATATATTTGTTTTCTGCACACTGGAGGGGGTTTTAAAGGAAAATAAACTTTTTTTCAAAAATTTGCTACTAACTCCACCAAAACTTCAGGGTAGGCAGAATGCAGCATTTGAGGGGGGGTTCTCCTCATGGAATCGCTCAAAGCCCCCAGAAAAGGGCCATTAGTCGAGGTTTAAAGTTGAACATCTTCTCTATGGCGCCTCTTCTCCCAGTCAAGCCACGCCTCCCGCCCTTCTCTTCCACTTCCGGGTCAGCCTGCCAACAACAACAACAACAAAAAGCTAAAGCACCAAATAATTTTACATCAGCCCCATCTCAAGGCAGACCCAGTTGGGGCTGGATAAATAATTAGTTGTTATTATTATTTTTTTATATCTCCTCTCTCTTCACTGGGTCTGCTTTCAGATCTGTGGGCCAGGGGGTTCAGGGGTCAGAGGTGGGGTGGGAGGGGCCTCCCTCTGCCAGGCTGGTGGGGAGTGGGCCGCCGCCATCTTTGATGCTGGCACCGCCTCAGCTGACTGCCCTGATGTCAATATGGGGGGGGGGGGGGGAAAAAATGAGCCAATGAGGGGCAATTTATTGGGATTTGGGGAGGGAGAGGTTGCGGGGAGGGGGGGGGGTTTGGATCGCGAGCGTCGCACTGTCGAAAGGACCGCCACCCCCCCCAAAAAAAAACAAAATCCTGCGTCCAACAGCAATTTGCATTTATATAGTGACTAGCTCATCCGCCAGACGCCCCAAAGCGCCTCACGGCCAATCAGATACTTTCTCAAGTGCGGTCGCTGTTGTATTGTGGGAAACGCGGCAGCCAATTTGCGCACAGCAAGCTCCCACACACAGCGATGTGATAATGACCCGGATCACATCTGTTTTTGTTATGTTGGTTGAGGGATAAATATTGGCCCCAGGACACCGGGGAGAACTCCCCCTGCTCTTCTTCCAAATAGTGGCCCCGGGATCTTTTACGTTCACTCAAGAGGGCAGACGGGGCCTCGGTTTAACGTCTCATCTGAAAGACGGCATCTCCGACAGTGCGGCACTCCCTCAGTACTGCCCCTCCGACAGTGTGGCATTCCCTCAGTACTGCACCTCCGACAGTGCGGCGCTCCCTCAGTACTGCCCCTCCGACAGTGCGGTGCTCCCTCAGTACCGCCCCTCCGACAGTGCGGGGCTCCCTCAGTACTGCCCCTCCGACAGTGCGGGGCTCCCTCAGTACTGCCCCTCCGACAGTGCGGCGCTCCCTCAGCACTGCCCCTCCGACAGTGCGGGGCTCCCTCAGTACTGCCCCTCCGACAGTGCGGCACTCCCTCAGTACTGCCGTGGGAGGGTCAGCCGAGATTCTCGTGCTCACTTCTCTGGCGTGGGACTCACAGGCGAGAGGGAACCCGCGTTATACCCAGTGTCAGGGTCGAAGTTCCGTCAGAGTTAACGTTGCCGTGGAGCTCCTGGGGCCGTTTTGCTAAAGCACCCCCCCCGCCACAAACTCCGTTCCCCAGGCCCCCGACCCCCTCCCTCTCCCCAACTCCTGTCTGAGGCTGAACCAGACGGTTCACAACCTCGCTCTCATATCTGACCCTGAACTGAGCTTCCGGCCACATACCCGCAACATAACTAAACCCACCTGTTTCCCCCTCCGTAACATCGCCCGTCTCCACCCCCTGCCTCAGCTCATCCGCTGCTGAAACCCTCATCCCTGCCTCCGTTACCTCCAGACTTGACCATTCCAACGCACTCCTGTCCGGCCTCCCACATTCTACCCGACGTAAACTAGAGGTGATCCAAAACTCGGCTGCCCCCATGTCCTAACTCGCACCGAGTCCCACTCACCCATCACCTCCTGTGCTCACTGCCCCATGTCCTAACTCGCACCGAGTCCCACTCACCCATCACCTCCTGTGCTCACTGCCCCATGTCCTAACTCACACCGAGTCCCACTCACCCATCACCCCCTGTGCTCACTGCCCTGTGTCCTAACTCACACCCAGTCCCGCTCACCCATCACCCCCTGTGCTCACTGTCCCGTGTCCTAACTCACACCCAGTCCCACTCACCCATCACCCCCTGTGCTCACTGCCCGTGTCCTAACTCGCACCGAGTCCCACTCACCCATCACCCCCTGTGCTCACTGCCCTGTGTCCTAACTCACACCCAGTCCCGCTCACCCATCACCCCCTGTGCTCACTGCCCCCGTGTCCTAACTCACACCCAGTCCCACTCACCCATCACCCCCTGTGCTCACTGCCCCGTGTCCTAACTCGCACCGAGTCCCACTCACCCATCACCCCCTGTGCTCACTGCCCCGTGTCCTAACTCACACCCAGTCCCACTCACCCATCACCCCCTGTGCTCACTGCCCCGTGTCCTAACTCGCACCGAGTCCCACTCACCCATCACCCCCTGTGCTCACTGTCCCCATGTCCTAACTCACACCCAGTCCCACTCACCCATCACCCCCTGTGCTCACTGCCCCGTGTCCTAACTCACACCGAGTCCCACTCACCCATCACCTCCTGTGCTCACTGACCCCGTGTCCCAACTCGTACCGAGTCCCGCTCACCCATCACCCCCTGTGCTCACTGCCCCCCGTGTCCTAACTCGCACCCAGTCCCACTCACCCATCACCCCCTGTGCTCGCTGCCCCGTGTCCTAACTCGCACCGAGTCCCACTCACCCATCACCCCCTGTGCTCACTGACCCCGTGTCCTAACTCGCACCGAGTCCCACTCACCCATCACCCACTGTGCTCACTGCCCCATGTCCTAACTCGCACCGAGTCCCACTCACCCATCACCCTCTGTGCTCACTGCCCCGTGTCCTAACTCACACCGAGTCCCACTCACCCATCACCCCCTGTGCTCACTGTCCCCGTGTCCTAACTCGCACCGAGTCCCACTCACCCATCACCCTCTGTGCTCACTGCCCCGTGTCCTAACTCACACCCAGTCCCACTCACCCATCACCCTCTGTGCTCACTGACCTAAATTGGCTTCCAGTTAAGCAACACCTCGATTTCAAAATTATAAACCTTGTTTATAAATCATTCCATGGCCCCCTCGCCCCTCCCTATCTCTGTAACCTCCTCTAGCCTCTACTCCCCTCCCTATCTCTGTAACCTCCTCCAGCACCTACACCCCTCCCTATCTCTGTAACCCCCTCCAGCCCCTACACCCCTCCCTATCTCTGTAACCTCCTCCAGCCCCTGCACCCCTCCCTATCTCTGTAACCTCCTCCAGCACCTACACCCTCCCTATCTCTGTAACCTCCTCCAGCACCTACACCCCTCCCTATCTCTGTAACCCCCTCCAGCCCCTACACTCCTCCCTATCTCTGTAACCCCCTCCAGCCCCTACACCCCTCCCTATCTCTGTAACCACATCCAGCCCCTACACCCCTCCCTATCTCTGTAACCCCCTCCAGCCCCTACACCCCTCCCTATCTCTGTAACCCCCTCTAGCCCCTACACCCCTCCCTATCTCTGTAACCTCCTCCAGCCCCACAACCTCTGAGATCTCTGCCCTCCTCTAATTCTGCCCTCCTGACCATCCCTGATTCCCATCGCTCCACCATCGGTGGCCGTGCCTTCAGCTGCCTGGGCCCCAAGCTCTGGAACTCCCTCCCCAAACCTCTCCGCCTCTCTAAACCTCTCTCTCCTCCTTCGAGACGCTCCTGAAAGCCCACCTCTTTGACCCATCTTTTGACCGAGCTGTTGGTCACCTGCGTTAATTTCTACTGAATGCTGTTTGGTGTCAAATTCTTTCATCTGATAATCGTTCTTGTGGTGCGCCTTGGGAATTGTCGTCTAAATGCCGCTGTTAAATATCGAGGGGACCTCTCCCGACTTTCCCCAGGCGAGCTAGCCCTTCCCGCTGAGTTTGATCGAGCTTCTCGCGGATTTGAAGGCAGGACATCACCGATCAGCTTGGAAGTGGTGCAGGGAGTTTGACAGAGGGGAGTCTCTGTGCCTGGCCGACGGGCAGGGAACACGATCTCCCAACGCTCTTTTATTTGAGTTCTGCGGACAGGGACGAGACAAGAGAGCTGTCAGCAATTTGGGCGAGGCACTGAATACAGCTTGCGATGTTCCGGCTTATACCGACAGCAAGAAGCGGTCACTTTGTCCCCGTTGCCAGCCGTGTAAACCATCCAGCGGGCGATGAGTTAGACCAGGAGGGCGGGTCGTGGACTAAACGTGACGAGAGATGTGGGGAAGATCGTGTCCCCGGGAGCGGGCTGGTTCACATCAGCAAAGATCCACAGCTTCTCCACAGAAGCTCGACTCGGAGTTACACGGAGTGGCACCGCGCAGGAAGAGACATTGGGACCCACCGCTGGTGTTTATCCTTCGCTCCAACCTCCTCTCCCCCTCCCCCCGGCTACACATCTTCTGTCTCAGCCAGGGCTCAGTGGGCAGCGCTCTCTCGTCTCTGAGTCAGAAGGCGCTGGGTTCAAGTCCCAGTCCCACCCCTCACTGTAACACTGATATACCCCACACCCCTCACTGTAACACTGGTATATCCCACACCCCTCACTGTAACACTGATATACCCCACACCTCTCACTGTAACACTGATATACCCCACACTCCTCACTGTAACACTGATATACCCCACACCCCTCACTGTAACACTGGTATACCCCACACTCCTCACTGTAACACTGATATACCCCACACTCCTCACTGTAACACTGATATACCCCACACCCCTCACTGTAACACTGGTATACCCCACACCCCTCACTGTAACACTGATATACCCCACACCTCTCACTGTAACACTGATATACCCCACACCCCTCACTGTAACACTGATATACCCCACACCCCTCACTGTAACACTGATATACCCCACACCCCTCACTGTAACACTGATATACCCCACACCCCTCACTGTAACACTGATATACCCCACACCCCTCACTGTAACACTGATATACCCCACACCCCTCACTGTAACACTGATATACCCCACACCCCTCACTGTAACACTGATATACCCCACACCCCTCACTGTAACACTGATATACCCCACACCCCTCACTGTAACACTGATATACCCCACACCCCTCACTGTAACACTGGTATACCCCACACCCCTCACTGTAACACTGGTATACCCCACACCCCTCACTGTAACACTGATATACCCCACACCCCTCACTGTAACACTGGTATACCCCACACCCCTCTCTGTAACACTGGTATACCCCACACCCCTCACTGTAACACTGATATACCCCACACCCCTCACTGTAACACTGGTATACCCCACACCCCTCACTGTAACACTGATATACCCCACACCCCTCACTGTAACACTGATATACCCCACACCCCTCACTGTAACACTGATATACCCCACACCCCTCACTGTAACACTGATATACCCCACACACCTCACTGTAACACTGATATACCCCACACCCCTCACTGTAACACTGGTATACCCCACACCCCTCACTGTAACACTGATATACCCCACACCCCTCACTGTAACACTGATATACCCCACACCCCTCACTGTAACACTGGTATACCCCACACCCCTCACTGTAACACTGGTATACCCCGCACCCCTCACTGTAACACTGGTATACCCCACACCCCTCACTGTAACACTGATATACCCCACACCCCTCACTGTAACACTGATATACCCCACACCCCTCACTGTAACACTGATATACCCCGCACCCCTCACTGTAACACTGGTATACCCCACACCCCTCACTGTAACACTGATATACCCCACACCCCTCACTGTAACACTGATATACCCCACACCCCTCACTGTAACACTGATATACCCCACACCCCTCACTGTAACACTGATATACCCCACACCCCTCACTGTAACACTGATATACCCCACACCCCTCACTGTAACACTGTACACTCACCCCTCACTGTAACACTGATATACCCCACACCCCTCACTGTAACACTGATATACCCCACGCCCCTCACTGTAACACTGATATACCCCACACCCCTCACTGTAACACTGATATACCCCACACCCCTCACTGTAACACTGATATACCCCACACCCCTCACTGTAACACTGATATACCCCACGCCCCTCACTGTAACACTGGTATACCCCACACCCCTCACTGTAACACTGTACACTCACCCCTCACTGTAACACTGATATACCCCACACCCCTCACTGTAACACTGATATACCCCACGCCCCTCACTGTAACACTGATATACCCCACACCCCTCACTGTAACACTGATATACCCCACACCCCTCACTGTAACACTGTACACTCACCCCTCACTGTAACACTGATATACCCCACACCCCTCACTGTAACACTGATATACCCCACGCCCCTCACTGTAACACTGATATACCCCACACCCCTCACTGTAACACTGATATACCCCACACCCCTCACTGTAACACTGATATACCCCACACCCCTCACTGTAACACTGATATACCCCACGCCCCTCACTGTAACACTGGTATACCCCACACCCCTCACTGTAACACTGTACACTCACCCCTCACTGTAACACTGATATACCCCACACCCCTCACTGTAACACTGATATACCCCACGCCCCTCACTGTAACACTGATATACCCCACACCCCTCACTGTAACACTGATATACCCCACACCCCTCACTGTAACACTGTACACTCACCCCTCACTGTAACACTGATATACCCCACACCCCTCACTGTAACACTGATATACCCCACGCCCCTCACTGTAACACCGATATACCCCACACCCCTCACTGTAACACTGATATACCCCACACCCCTCACTGTAACACTGATATACCCCACACCCCTCACTGTAACACTGATATACCCCACGCCCCTCACTGTAACACTGATATACCACACACCCCTCACTGTAACACTGGTATACCCCACACACCTCACTGTAACACTGATATATCCCACACCCCTCACTGTAACACTGATATACCCCACACCACTCACTGTAACACTGGTATACCCCACACACCTCACTGTAACACTGATATACCCCACACACCTCACTGTAACACTGATATATCCCACACCCCTCACTGTAACACTGATATACCACACACCCCTCACTGTAACACTGATATACCCCACACCCCTCACTGTAACACTGATATACCCCACACCTCTCACTGTAACACTGATATACCCCACACCCCTCACTGTAACACTGATATACCCCACACCCCTCACTGTAACACTGGTATACCCCACACCCCTCACTGTAACACTGATATACCCCACACCCCTCACTGTAACACTGATATACCCCACGCCTCTCACTGTAACACTGATACACCCCACACCCCTCACTGTAACACTGATATATCCCACACCCCTCACTGTAACACTGATATACCCCACACCCCTCACTGTAACACTGTACACTCACCCCTCACTGTAACACTGATATACCCCACACCCCTCACTGTAACACTGATATACCCCACACCCCTCACTGTAACACTGATATACCCCACACCCTCACTGTAACACTGATATACCCCACACCCCTCACTGTAACACTGATATACCCCACACCCCTCACTGTAACACCGATATACCCCACACCTCTCACTGTAACACTGATATACCCCACACCCCTCACTGTAACACTGATATACCCCACACCCTCACTGTAACACTGATATACCCCACACGCCTCACTGTAACACTGATATACCCCACACCCCTCACTGTAACACTGGTATACCCCACACCCCTCACTGTAACACTGATATACCCCACACCCCTCACTGTAACACTGATATACCCCACACCCCTCACTGTAACACTGATACACCCCACACCCCTCACTATAACACTGATATACCCCACACCCCTCACTGTAACACTGATATACCCCACACCCCTCACTGTAACACTGTACACTCACCCCTCACTGTAACACTGATATACCCCACACCCCTCACTGTAACACTGATATACCCCACGCCCCTCACTGTAACACTGATATACCCCACATCCCTCACTGTAACACTGATATACCCCACACCCCTCACTGTAACACTGGTATACCCCACACCCCTCACTGTAACACTGATATACCCCACACCTCTCACTGTAATACTGATATATCCCACACCTCTCACTGTAACACTGATATACCCCACACCCCTCACTGTAACATTGATATACCCCACACCCCTCACTGTAACAATGATATATCTCACACCCCTCACTGTAACACTGATATACCCCACACCCTCACTGTAACACTGATATATCCCACAGCCCTCACTGTAACATGATATACCCCACACCTCTCACTGTAATACTGATATACCCCACACCCCTCACTGTAACACTGATACACCCCACACCCCTCACTGTAACACTGATATACCCCACACCCCTCACTGTAACACTGATATACCCCACACCCCTCACTGTAACACTGATATACCCCACACCCCTCACTGTAACACTGATATACCCCACGCCTCTCACTGTAACACTGATACACCCCACACCCCTCACTGTAACACTGATATACCCCACACCCCTCACTGTAACACTGATATACCCCACACCCCTCACTGTGACACTGATATACCCCACACCCCTCACTGTAACACTGATATACCCCACACCCCTCACTGTAACACTGATACACCCCACACCCCTCACTATAACACTGATATACCCCACACCCCTCACTGTAACACTGATATACCCCACACCCCTCACTGTAACACTGTACACTCACCCCTCACTGTAACACTGATATACCCCACACCCCTCACTGTAACACTGATACACCCCACACCCCTCACTATAACACTGATATACCCCACACCCCTCACTGTAACACTGATATACCCCACACCCCTCACTGTAACACTGGTATACCCCACACCTCTCACTGTAACACTGATATACCCCACACCTCTCACTGTAATACTGATATATCCCACACCTCTCACTGTAACACTGATATACCCCACACCCCTCACTGTAACATTGATATACCCCACACCCCTCACTGTAACAATGATATATCTCACACCCCTCACTGTAACACTGATATACCCCACACCCTCACTGTAACACTGATATATCCCACAGCCCTCACTGTAACACTGATATACCCCACACCTCTCACTGTAATACTGATATACCCCACACCCCTCACTGTAACACTGATACACCCCACACCCCTCACTGTAACACTGATATACCCCACACCCCTCACTGTAACACTGATATACCCCACACCCCTCACTGTAACACTGATATACCCCACACCCCTCACTATAACACTGATATACCCCACGCCTCTCACTGTAACACTGATACACCCCACACCCCTCACTGTAACACTGATATACCCCACACCCCTCACTGTAACACTGATATACCCCACACCCCTCACTGTGACACTGATATACCCCACACCCCTCACTGTAACACTGATATACCCCACGCCTCTCACTGTAACACTGATACACCCCACACCTCTCACTGTAACACTGATATACCCCACGCCTCTCACTGTAACACTGATACACCCCACACCCCTCACTGTAACACTGATATACCCCACACCCCTCACTGTGACACTGATATACCCCACACGCCTCACTGTAACACTGATATACCACACGCCTCTCACTGTAACACTGATACACCCCACACCCCTCACTGTAACACTGATATACCCCACACCCCTCACTGTGAGTGTAAATGCAACCACAAAATATGCATTCTGTGGTCTGAAGATGCTTTAAGCTGCCAATGTCGTTGTTCGATGTCCAGTTTAAAGTCTGACACATTCGGGCCGTGAATTATAGATCAGGCTGGTGTCAGGTGTCACGGGAGCCAATGCAGTCAGCGATACAGGGTTACGGTACAGAACAATACCTTCGAAACCCCAGCCACCAATCTATCACCCACACAAAAGGTTCAGGCATCTCCGTTGGGGGAACTGTGATTAAATATTTATTCCCCTCCCAGCCTCCTCTCGCCTGAATGCAGAGGTGGGGGCAGGTCCACACGCGGCGAGAGGCCACTCGTACCCCACCCAATCAGCGATTGGCAGCCGGCTATTCGACTGTGTGGGGAAGCGCGCCCGCTACTTAGACTCGCCCCCGGCCCCTCCTCGCGTCCCATCTTCCAGCCACAGTGACTGGGAGGTGATTAGGAGCAGGGCAGATGCTGAGGTGGTAC
>NW_027252921.1:0-19616 GCF_044704955.1 Pristiophorus japonicus
CTCGGGCCTCGGTCTCGGGCCTCGGTCTCGGGCTCGCTCTCGGGGCTCGCTCTCGGGCCTCGCTCTCGGGCCTCGCTCTCGGGGCTCGGTCTCGGGGCTCGGTCTCGGGGCTCGGTCTCGGGCCTCGCTCTCGGGCCTCGGTCTCGGGGCTCGCTCTCGGGGCTCGCTCTCGGGGCTCGCTCTCGGGCCTCGGTCTCGGGGCTCGGTCTCGGGGCTCGCTCTCGGGGCTCGCTCTCGGGGCTCGCTCTCGGGGCTCGCTCTCGGGCCTCGCTCTCGGGCCTCGCTCTCGGGCCTCGCTCTCGGGGCTCGCTCTCGGGGCTCGCTCTCGGGGCTCGCTCTCGGGCCTCGCTCTCGGGGCTCGCTCTCGGGCCTCGCTCTCGGGCCTCGCTCTCGGGCCTCGCTCTCGGGGCGCGCTCTCGGGGCTCGCTCTCGGGCCTCGCTCTCGGGGCTCGCTCTCGGGCCTCGCTCTCGGGCCTCGCTCTCGGGGCTCGCTCTCGGGGCTCGCTCTCGGGCCTCGCTCTCGGGGCTCGCTCTCGGGGCTCGCTCTCGGGCCTCGCTCTCGGGGCTCGCTCTCGGGGCTCGCTCTCGGGCCTCGCTCTCGGGGCTCGCTCTCGGGCCTCGCTCTCGGGCCTCGCTCTCGGGGTTCGCTCTCGGGCCTCGCTCTCGGGCCTCGCTCTCGGGGCTCGCTCTCGGGCCTCGGTCTCGGGGCTCGCTCTCGGGGCTCGCTCTCGGGCCTCGCTCTCGGGCCTCGCTCTCTGGGCTCGGTCTCGGGGCTCGCTCTCTGGGCTCGCTCTCGGGGCTCGCTCTCGGGCCTCGGTCTCGGGCCTCGCTCTAGGGGCTCGCTCTCGGGGCTCGCTCTCGGGGCTCGCTCTCGGGCCTCGCTCTCGGGGCTCGCTCTCGGGCCTCGCTCTCGGGGCTCGCTCTCGGGGCTCGCTCTCGGGCCTCGCTCTCGTTCTCGGGGCTCGCTCTCGGGGCTCGCTCTCGGGCCTCGCTCTCGTTCTCGGGGCTCGTTCTCGGGGCTCGCTCTCGGGCCTCGCTCTCGGGGCTCGCTCTCGGGCCTCGCTCTCGGGGCACCCTCTCAGGGCTCGGTCTCGGGGCTCCCTCTCGGGGCTCGGTCTCGGGGCTCGCTCTCGGGGCTCGCTCTCGGGCCTCGCTCTCGGGCCTCGGTCTCGGGGCTCGCTCTCGGGGCTCGCTCTCGGGCCTCGCTCTCGGGGCTCGCTCTCGGGGCTCGGTCTCGGGCCTCGCTCTCGGGCCTCGCTCTCGGGGCTCGCTCTCGGGCCTCGCTCTCGGGCCTCGCTCTCGGGGCTCGCTCTCGTTCTCGGGGCTCGCTCTCGGGCCTCGCTCTCGGGCCTCGCTCTCGGGCCTCGCTCTCGGGCCTCGCTCTCGGGCCTCGCTCTCGGGCCTCGGTCTCGGGGCTCGCTCTCGGGCCTCGCTCTCGGGCCTCGCTCTCGGGGCTCGCTCTCGGGGCGCGCTCTCGGGCCTCGCTCGCGGGCCTAGCTCTCGGGCCTCGCTCTCGGGGCTCGCTCACGGGGCTCGCTCTCGGGCCTCGGTCTCGGGGCTCGCTCTCGGGCCTCGCTCTCGGGCCTCGCTCTCGGGGCTCGCTCTCGTTCTCGGGGCTCGGTCTCGGGCCTCGCTCTCGGGGCTCGGTCTCGGGGCTCGCTCTCGGGGCTCGCTCTCGGGCCTCGCTCTCGGGGCTCGCTCTCGGGGCTCGCTCTCGGGGCTCGCTCTCGGGGCTCGCTCTCGGGGCTCGCTCTCGGGGCTCGCTCTCGGGCCTCGCTCTCGGGGCTCGCTCTCGGGGCTCGCTCTCGGGGCTCGCTCTCGGGCCTCGGTCTCGGGGCTCGGTCTCCGGCCTCGGTCTCGGGGCTCGCTCTCGGGGCTCGCTCTCGGGGCTCGGTCGCGGGGCTCGCTCTCGGGCCTCGCTCTCGGGGCTCGCTCTCGGGGCTCGCTCTCGGGCCTCGGTCTCGGGCCTCGCTCTAGGGGCTCGCTCTCGGGGCTCGCTCTCGGGGCTCGCTCTCGGGCCTCGCTCTAGGGGCTCGCTCTCGGGGCTCGCTCTCGGGCCTCGCTCTCGTTCTCGGGCCTCGCTCTCGGGGCTCGCTCTCGGGGCTCGCTCTCGGGCCTCGCTCTCGTTCTCGGGGCTCGCTCTCGGGGCTCGCTCTCGGGCCTCGCTCTCGGGGCTCGCTCTCGGGCCTCGCTCTCGGGGCTCGCTCTCGGGCCTCGCTCTCGGGGCTCGCTCTCGGGCCTCGGTCTCGGGGCTCGCTCTCGGGCCTCGCTCTCGGGCCTCGCTCTCGGGCCTCGCTCTCGGGGCTCGGTCTCGGGCCTCGCTCTCGGGGCTCGCTCTCGGGGCTCGCTCTCGGGGCTCGCTCTCGGGCCTCGCTCTCGGGGCTCGCTCTCGGGGCTCGCTCTCGTTCTCGGGGTTCGCTCTCGGGCCTCGCTCTCGGGGCTCGCTCTCGTTCTCGGGGCTCGCTCTCGGGCCTCGCTCTCGGGGCTCGCTCTCGGGCCTCGCTCTCGGGCCTCGCTCTCGGGCCTCGCTCTCGGGGCGCGCTCTCGGGGCTCGCTCTCGGGCCTCGCTCTCGGGGCTCGCTCTCGGGCCTCGCTCTCGGGCCTCGCTCTCGGGGCTCGCTCTCGGGGCTCGCTCTCGGGCCTCGCTCTCGGGGCTCGCTCTCGGGGCTCGCTCTCGGGGCTCGCTCTCGGGGCTCGCTCTCGGGCCTCGCTCTCGGGCCTCGCTCTCGGGGTTCGCTCTCGGGGCTCGCTCTCGGGGCTCGCTCTCGGGGCTCGCTCTCGGGCCTCGCTCTCGGGGCTCGCTCTCGGGGCTCGCTCTCGGGCCTCGCTCTCGGGCCTCGCTCTCGGGGCTCGCTCTCGGGCCTCGCTCTCGGGCCTCGCTCTCGGGCCTCGCTCTCGGGGCTCGCTCTCGGGGCTCGCTCTCGGGCCTCGCTCTCGGGGCTCGCTCTCGGGGCTCGCTCTCGGGGCTCGCTCTCGGGCCTCGGTCTCGGGCCTCGCTCTAGGGGCTCGCTCTCGGGGCTCGCTCTCGGGCCTCGCTCTCGGGGCTCGCTCTCGGGGCTCGCTCTCGGGGCTCGCTCTCGGGCCTCGCTCTCGGGGCTCGCTCTCGGGGCTCGCTCTCGGGGCTCGCTCTCGGGCCTCGCTCTCGGGGCTCGCTCTCGGGCCTCGCTCTCGGGCCTCGCTCTCGGGGCTCGCTCTCGGGGCTCGCTCTCGGGCCTCGCTCTCGGGCCTCGCTCTCGGGCCTCGCTCTCGGGCCTCGCTCTCGGGGCTCGCTCTCGGGGCTCGCTCTCGGGCCTCGCTCTCGGGGCTCGCTCTCGGGCCTCGCTCTCGGGGCTCGCTCTCGCTCTCGGGCCTCGGTCTCGGGCCTCGCTCTCGGGCCTCGCTCTCGGGGCTCGCTCTCGGGCCTCGCTCTCGGGCCTCGCTCTCGGGCCTCGCTCTCGGGCCTCGCTCTCGGGCCTCGCTCTCGGGCCTCGCTCTCGGGGCTCGCTCTCGGGCCTCGCTCTCGGGCCTCGCTCTCGGGCCTCGCTCTCGGGGCTCGCTCTCGGGGCTCGCTCTCGGGCCTCGCTCTCGGGGCTCGCTCTCGGGGCTCGCTCTCGGGCCTCGCTCTCGGGGCTCGCTCTCGGGCCTCGCTCTCGGGGCTCGCTCTCGGGCCTCGCTCTCGGGCCTCGCTCTCGGGCCTCGCTCTCGGGGCTCGCTCTCGGGCCTCGCTCTCGGGGCTCGCTCTCGCTCTCGGGCCTCGCTCTCGGGGCTCGCTCTCGGGCCTCGCTCTCGGGGCTCGCTCTCGGGGCTCGCTCTCGGGCCTCGCTCTCGGGCCTCGCTCTCGGGCCTCGCTCTCGGGCCTCGCTCTCGGGGCTCGCTCTCGGGCCTCGCTCTCGGGCCTCGCTCTCGGGCCTCGCTCTCGGGGCTCGCTCTCGGGGCTCGCTCTCGGGCCTCGCTCTCGGGCCTCGCTCTCGGGGCTCGCTCTCGGGGCTCGCTCTCGGGGCTCGCTCTCGGGCCTCGGTCTCGGGGCTCGGTCTCGGGCCTCGCTCTCGGGCCTCGCTCTCGGGGCTCGCTCTCGGGGCTCGCTCTCGGGCCTCGCTCTCGGGGCTCGCTCTCGGGCCTCGCTCTCGGGCCTCGCTCTCGGGGCTCGCTCTCGGGGCTCGGTCTCGGGGCTCGCTCTCGGGGCTCGGTCTCGGGGCTCGCTCTCGGGGCTCGCTCTCGGGGCTCGCTCTCGGGCCTCGGTCTCGGGGCTCGCTCTCGGGCCTCGGTCTCGGGGCTCGCTCTCGGGCCTCGCTCTCGGGGCTCGCTCTCGGGCCTCGCTCTCGGGCCTCGCTCTCGGGCCTCGCTCTCGGGCCTCGCTCTCGGGCCTCGCTCTCGGGCCTCGCTCTCGGGCCTCGCTCTCGGGCCTCGGTCTCGGGGCTCGCTCTTGGGGCTCGCTCTCGTTCTCGGGGCTCGGGGGGCAATGGCAACAGCTCCAGGCTCGGCAACGTGGTCCGCAGAACCCCCCCTGCTCGGACTTCCTCATACATCGTGCTGAGCATGCGTGGCCGGGTCGATCTACCAAACTGGTGCACATGCCCAGAGGGAGCCCCGAACCTCCCTGCAAATAGTCACAGCGGTAAAGATGCGGTGTCGAGAACTATTTCTGGCCATTACTTACCGTGAAGGGCAGCTATCGCGAAGCTGCTTGGTTATAACGGCTTCCTGGAAACAGAGGTCCATGAATTTCTCCAGGATGATGTGGGCGAGAGGCACGTCCAGGTTTATATCCAGTAACTGGTCAAACACTCGCTGGAAGCCCAGCAAGTAATCACAGTCCGTGTGCTGGGAGACAAGGTGGATGGTTGATGAGCAGCTTCCCGAGGCACTAACTTCTCGCATCTCTCTCACTCTGTGCGCCAGCTCTCCTTTCTATCTTCCCTACTGTTGTAAAATACTGGAAACGGCAATTCATAAGAACATTTCATGGGAACAGGAGTCGGCCATTTGGCCCCTCGAGCCTGCAATAAGATCATGGCTGATCTGAATTCATCAAGCATCACTTGCTCACTTTTGTATTCCAGCTCCCTTGAGGTAAGGGTAAATATTACATTAGCCTTTTTCTGCCCGTGTACTAGCTGTGTGATGTGTGTGCATGGACTCCCCAATCCCATCGCTCCTCATTTCACCAGTAACAACATATTCAGATTTCTCTTCCTCAGATTCAGAGTGCATGACCTCACACTCCCCAGTGAACTCCATCTGACTGCGTACATTTACATAAGAATGTAAGGAGCAGGAGTCGGCCATTCGGCCCCTCGAGCCTGCTCCGTCATGCAATAAGATCATGGCTGATCATCTACCTCCACTTTCCTGCACTGTCCCCTGCAACTCAGAGAGTTGTTAACTTGTGGAATTCCCTGCAACTCAGAGAGTTGTTAACTTGTGGAATTCCCTGCAACTCAGAGAGTTGTTAACCTGTGGAATCCCCTGCAACTCAGAGAGTTGTTAACCTGTGGAATTCCCTGCAACTCAGAGAGTTGTTAACTTGTGGAATTCCCTGCAACTCAGAGAGTTGTTAACCTGTGGAATTCCCTGCAACTCAGAGAGTTGTTAACCTGTGGAATTCCCTGCAACTCAGAGAGTTGTTGATGCCAGTTCATTGGATATATTCACGAGGGAGTTAGATATGGCCCTTACAGTGATGGGAATCAAGGGGTATGGAGAGAAAGCAGGAAAGGGGTACTGAGGGAATGATCAGCCATGATCTTATTGAATGGTGGTGCAGGCTCGAAGGGCCGGATGGCCTGCTCCTGCACCTATTTTCTATCCCTTAATATCCAAAAATCTATCGATCTCAGCCTTGAATATACTCAAAGACTGAGCCTTCACAGCCCTCTGGGGCAGAGAATTCCAAAGATTCACCACCCTCAGTGAAGAAATTTCTCATCTCAGTCCTAAATGGCCGACCCCTTATCCTGAGACTGTGACCCCTGGTTCTAGACTCCCCAGCCCGGGGAAACATCCTCCATGTCAAGCCCCGTAAGAACTTTGTATGTTTCAACGAGATCACCTCTCATTCTTCTAAACTGTAGGGAATACAAGTGAAGATGCGTGAATATATTTGACAAGCACTGTAATTGTGATAAGCACATAATTAGATCGCTGGATCCAGTGCTGAGGCTTGGGCTAGAAGTGGTCCCCCAGAGCACTGCTCCCAACAATAGCGCTGGGAGTGGGTGACCCAGAGCACTGCTCCCAACGATAGCGAACACATGCGCTGGAAAGGAACCCCTTGCCCCACAGCATTCACTATCTGTAGCATCAAACAGGCACACGCAGGCTCCTCAAGACAAGGGATTCAGTTCATCAAAATATCATGGAACGGACACAGAACATTGCGGGGGGGGGGGGGCAGCCAGAAGTCGTGCTCTATGTTAGAACTGATGACACAACAAGGTCAAGGGTTGAGGTCCTGCAGTCAGAGTTCAAAGATCTCGGGAGGAAGTTAAAGAGCAGGACCTCAGAAGGTCGTAATCTCTGGATTACTTCCAGTGTCACGTGCTAGTGATTATAAGCAGTAAGATAAGACAGGTTAACATAGGCTGGAGAAATGGTGCAGGAGGGATCGCCTCATCCAAAGATGGCATCTCCGACAGTGCGGCACTCCCTCAGTACTGCCCCTCCGACAGTGCGGCACTCCCTCAGTACCGCCCCTCCGACAGTGCGGCACTCCCTCAGTACTGCCCCTCCGACAGTGCGGCACTCCCTCAGTACTGCCCCTCCGACAGTGCGGCACTCCCTCAGTACCGCCCCTCCGACAGTGCGGCACTCCCTCAGTACTGCCCCTCCGACAGTGCGGCACTCCCTCAGTACCGCCCCTCCGACAGTGCGGCACTCCCTCAGTACTGCCCCTCCGACAGTGCGGCACTCCCTCAGTACCGCCCCTCCGACAGTACGTCACTCCCTCAGTACTGTCCCTCCGACAGTACGTCACTCCCTCAGTACCGCCCCTCCGACAGTGCGGCGCTCCCTTGGCAGTTCGGGATGGGCAATAAATGCTGGCCTTGCCAACGACGCCCACATCCCAGGAATGAATTTAAAACATGGCCTTAGAGAGGGTGCTGAGGGGATTTACGAGAATGGTACCAGGGCTGAAAGACTTCAGATACGTGTAGAGACTGAAGATATCCTCCTTAGAGTGGAGAAGGTTGAGGGGAGATTTAATAGAGGTATTCAAAACCATGAAGGGTTTTGATGGAGCAAATCAGGAAAAGCTGTTTCCAGTGGCAGGAGGACACAGATTTAAGGTGATTGGTAAACCAACCAGAGGCGAGATGAGGAAACATTCTTACCCAGCGAGTTGGGATCGGGAACGCGCTGCCTGAAAGGGCGGTGGGAGCAGATTCTACAGTCACTTTCAAAATGGAATTAGATAAATACTTGGAGGAAATATTTGTACGGCGATAGGAAATGAGCAGGGGACTGGGACTGATGGGATTGCTCCGTCACAGAGCCAGCTCAGCACGGGCTCGATGGGCCCAATGGCCTCCTAATGCACAGAGGTGGGCTACAGACTAAATACCAGCAGCCAGAACACAGTGTTATCCTAATCCTTGGCTTTTACCTGGATGTTTGCACTGATTTCCCAGCAGCAGTCAATGGACCCTGCCCCCCTCAGCCCAGGGGCAGAGGTCAAACACTGTGCTTCCAGTGCCACCCGGGCCGGGATCATATCACTCGGCTCAGTCTGGGGATGGAAGTCACCAGAGGCCAGTGTGACCAGCAACTCACAGCTTGGGGCAGTGTGACAGAGGGAGGGAGGGCCCAGTGTGAGGGGGAGGGAGGGAGGGCTCAGTGTGAGGGGGAGGGAGGGCCCAGTGTGAGGGGGAGGGAGGGAGGGCCCAGTGTGAGGGGGAGGGAGGGAGGGAGGGCCCAGTGTGAGGGGGAGGGAGGGAGGGCTCAGTGTGAGGGGGAGGGAGGGCCCAGTGTGAGGGGGAGGGAGGGCCCAGTGTGAGAGGGAGGGAGGGCCCAGTGTGAGGGGGAGGGAGGGCCCAGTGTAAGGGGGAGGGAGGGAGGGCCCAGTGTGAGGGGGAGGGAGGGAGGGCTCAGTGTGAGGGGGAGGGAGGGGAGCCCAGTGTGACAGAGGGAGGGAAGGCCCAGTGTGAGAGGGAGGGAGGGAGGGCCCAGTGTGAGGGGGAGGGAGGGAGGGCTCAGTGTGAGGGGGAGGGAGGGGGACCCAGTGTGACAGTGGGAGGGAGGGCCCAGTGTGAGGGGGAGGGAGGGCCCAGTGTGAGGGGGAGGGAGGGAGGGCTCAGTGTGAGGGGGAGGGAGGGCCCAGTGTGAGGGGGGGTGGAGGGAGGGAGGGCCCAGTGTGAGGGGGAGGGAGGGAGGGCTCAGTGTGAGGGGGAGGGAGGGCCCAGTGTGAGGGGGGGGGGGAGGGCCCAGTGTGAGGGGCAGGGAGAGCCCAGTGTGAGGGGGAGGGAGGGAGGGCTCAGTGTGAGGGGGAGGGAGGGCCCAGTGTGAGGGGGAGGGAGGGAGGGCCCAGTGTGAGGGGGAGGGAGGGAGGGCCCAGTGTGAGGGGGAGGGAGGGCCCAGTGTGAGGGGGAGGGAGGGCCCAGTGTGAGGGGGAGGGAGGGAGGGCCCAGTGTGAGGGGGAGGGAGGGCTCAGTGTGAGGGGGAGGGAGGGGGGCCCAGTGTGACAGAGGGAGGGAAGGCCCAGTGTGAGAGGGAGGGAGGGAGGGCCCAGTGTGAGGGGGCTCGCTCTCGGGCCTCGCTCTCGGGGCTCGCTCTCGGGGCTCGCTCTCGGGGCTCGCTCTCGGGGCTCGCTCTCGGGGCTCGCTCTCGGGCCTCGCTCTCGGGGCTCGCTCTCGGGGCTCGCTCTCGGGGCTCGCTCTCGGGCCTCGGTCTCGGGGCTCGGTCTCCGGCCTCGGTCTCGGGCCTCGCTCTCGGGGCTCGGTCTCCGGCCTCGGTCTCGGGGCTCGCTCTCGGGGCTCGCTCTCGGGCCTCGGTCTCGGGGCTCGGTCTCCGGCCTCGGTCTCGGGGCTCGCTCTCGGGGCTCGCTCTCGGGGCTCGGTCGCGGGGCTCGCTCTCGGGCCTCGCTCTCGGGGCTCGCTCTCGGGGCTCGCTCTCGGGGCTCGCTCTCGGGGCTCGCTCTCGGGGCTCGCTCTCGGGCCTCGCTCTCGGGGCTCGCTCTCGGGGCTCGCTCTCGGGGCTCGCTCTCGGGCCTCGCTCTCGGGCCTCGGTCTCGGGGCTCAGTCTCGGGCCTCGCTCTCGGGCCTCGGTCTCGGGGCTCGCTCTCGGGCCTCGCTCTCGGGGCTCGCTCTCGGGCCTCGGTCTCGGGGCTCGGTCTCCGGCCTCGGTCTCGGGGCTCGCTCTCGGGGCTCGCTCTCGGGGCTCGGTCGCGGGGCTCGCTCTCGGGCCTCGCTCTCGGGGCTCGCTCTCGGGCCTCGGTCTCGGGCCTCGGTCTCGGGGCTCGCTCTCGGGCCTCGGTCTCGGGGCTCGCTCTCGGGCCTCGGTCTCGGGCCTCGCTCTCGGGGCTCGCTCTCGGGGCTCGCTCTCGGGCCTCGGTCTCGGGGCTCGCTCTCGGGGCTCGCTCTCGGGGCTCGCTCTCGGGCCTCGGTCTCGGGGCTCGCTCTCGGGGCTCGCTCTCGGGGCTCGCTCTCGGGCCTCGCTCTCGGGGCTCGCTCTCGGGCCTCGGTCTCGGGGCTCGCTCTCGGGGCTCGCTCTCGGGGCTCGCTCTCGGGCCTCGCTCTCGGGCCTCGCTCTCGGGCCTCGCTCTCGGGGCTCGCTCTCGGGCCTCGCTCTCGGGCCTCGCTCTCGGGCCTCGGTCTCGGGCCTCGCTCTCGGGGCTCGCTCTCGGGGCTCGCTCTCGGGGCTCGCTCTCGGGCCTCGCTCTCGGGCCTCGGTCTCGGGCCTCGCTCTCGGGCCTCGCTCTCGGGGCTCGCTCTCGGGGCTCGGTCTCGGGGCTCGGTCTCGGGGCTCGGTCTCGGGGCTCGGTCTCGGGGCTCGGTCTCGGGCCTCGCTCTCGGGGCTCGCTCTCGGGGCTCGCTCTCGGGCCTCGGTCTCGGGGCTCGGTCTCGGGGCTCGCTCTCGGGGCTCGCTCTCGGGGCTCGCTCTCGGGCCTCGCTCTCGGGCCTCGCTCTCGGGCCTCGCTCTCGGGGCTCGCTCTCGGGGCTCGCTCTCGGGGCTCGCTCTCGGGGCTCGCTCTCGGGCCTCGCTCTCGGGGCTCGCTCTCGGGGCTCGCTCTCGGGGCTCGCTCTCGGGCCTCGCTCTCGGGGCTCGCTCTCGGGGCTCGCTCTCGGGGCTCGCTCTCGGGGCTCGCTCTCGGGGCTCGCTCTCGGGCCTCGCTCTCGGGGCACCCTCTCAGGGCTCGGTCTCGGGGCTCCCTCTCGGGGCTCGGTCTCGGGGCTCGCTCTCGGGGCTCGCTCTCGGGCCTCGCTCTCGGGCCTCGCTCTCGGGGCTCGCTCTCGGGGCTCGCTCTCGGGGCTCGCTCTCGGGCCTCGCTCTCGGGCCTCGCTCTCGGGGCTCGCTCTCGGGCCTCGCTCTCGGGGCTCGCTCTCGGGGCTCGCTCTCGGGGCTCGCTCTCGGGGCTCGCTCTCGGGGCTCGCTCTCGGGCCTCGGTCTCGGGGCTCGCTCTCGGGCCTCGCTCTCGGGCCTCGCTCTCGGGCCTCGCTCTCGGGGCTCGGTCTCGGGCCTCGCTCTCGGGGCTCGCTCTCGGGGCTCGCTCTCGGGGCTCGCTCTCGGGGCTCGCTCTCGGGCCTCGCTCTCGGGCCTCGCTCTCGGGGCTCGCTCTCGGGGCTCGCTCTCGGGGCTCGCTCTCGTTCTCGGGGTTCGCTCTCGGGCCTCGCTCTCGGGGCTCGCTCTCGTTCTCGGGGCTCGCTCTCGGGCCTCGCTCTCGGGCCTCGCTCTCGGGCCTCGCTCTCGGGCCTCGCTCTCGGGCCTCGCTCTCGGGCCTCGCTCTCGGGCCTCGCTCTCGGGCCTCGGTCTCGGGGCTCGCTCTCGGGCCTCGCTCTCGGGCCTCGCTCTCGGGGCTCGCTCTCGGGGCGCGCTCTCGGGCCTCGCTCTCGGGGCTCGCTCTCGGGGCTCGCTCTCGGGGCTCGCTCTCGGGGCTCGCTCTCGGGCCTCGCTCTCGGGGCTCGGTCTCGGGGCTCGCTCTCGGGGCTCGCTCTCGGGCCTCGCTCTCGGGCCTCGCTCTCGGGGCTCGCTCTCGGGGCTCGCTCTCGGGGCTCGCTCTCGGGCCTCGCTCTCGGGGCTCGCTCTCGGGGCTCGCTCTCGGGCCTCGCTCTCGGGGCTCGCTCTCGGGGCTCGCTCTCGGGGCTCGCTCTCGGGCCTCGCTCTCGGGCCTCGCTCTCGGGGCTCGCTCTCGGGGCTCGCTCTCGGGCCTCGGTCTCGGGCCTCGCTCTCGAGCTCGATCTCGGGGCTCGCTCTCGGGCCTCGCTCTCGGGGCTCGCTCTCGGGCCTCGCTCTCGGGCCTCGGTCTCGGGGCTCGCTCTCGGGGCTCGCTCTCGGGCCTCGGTCTCGGGGCTCGCTCTCGGGCCTCGCTCTCGGGCCTCGCTCTCGGGCCTCGCTCTCGGGCCTCGCTCTCGGGCCTCGCTCTCGGGGCTCGCTCTCGGGGCTCGCTCTCGGGCCTCGGTCTCGGGGCTCGCTCTCGGGCCTCGCTCTCGGGCCTCGCTCTCGGGCCTCGCTCTCGGGGCTCGCTCTCGGGGCTCGCTCTCGGGCCTCGCTCTCGGGGCTCGCTCTCGGGGCTCGCTCTCGGGGCT
The DNA here is from genome assembly GCF_044704955.1 of Pristiophorus japonicus. Lineage (NCBI taxonomy): Eukaryota > Metazoa > Chordata > Chondrichthyes > Pristiophoridae > Pristiophorus > Pristiophorus japonicus. The sequence continues at coordinate 11,718 of NW_027252921.1, forward strand.
CGCTCTCGGGGCTCGCTCTCGGGCCTCGCTCTCGGGGCTCGCTCTCGGGCCTCGCTCTCGGGCCTCGCTCTCGGGGCTCGCTCTCGGGGCTCGCTCTCGGGGCTCGCTCTCGGGGCTCGCTCTCGGGGCTCGCTCTCGGGGCTCGCTCTCGGGCCTCGCTCTCGGGCCTCGCTCTCGGGCCTCGCTCTCGGGGCTCGCTCTCGGGGCTCGCTCTCGGGGCTCGCTCTCGGGCCTCGCTCTCGGGGCTCGCTCTCGGGCCTCGCTCTCGGGCCTCGCTCTCGGGCCTCGCTCTCGGGCCTCGCTCTCGGGGCTCGCTCTCGGGGCTCGCTCTCGCTCTCGGGCCTCGGTCTCGGGCCTCGCTCTCGGGCCTCGCTCTCGGGGCTCGCTCTCGGGCCTCGCTCTCGGGCCTCGCTCTCGGGCCTCGCTCTCGGGCCTCGCTCTCGGGCCTCGCTCTCGGGCCTCGCTCTCGGGCCTCGCTCTCGGGGCTCGCTCTCGGGCCTCGCTCTCGGGCCTCGCTCTCGGGCCTCGCTCTCGGGGCTCGCTCTCGGGGCTCGCTCTCGGGGCTCGCTCTCGGGCCTCGCTCTCGGGGCTCGCTCTCGGGCCTCGCTCTCGGGGCTCGCTCTCGGGCCTCGCTCTCGGGGCTCGCTCTCGGGCCTCGCTCTCGGGGCTCGCTCTCGGGGCTCGCTCTCGGGCCTCGCTCTCGGGCCTCGCTCTCGGGCCTCGCTCTCGGGGCTCGCTCTCGCTCTCGGGCCTCGCTCTCGGGGCTCGCTCTCGGGCCTCGCTCTCGGGGCTCGCTCTCGGGGCTCGCTCTCGGGCCTCGCTCTCGGGCCTCGCTCTCGGGCCTCGCTCTCGGGGCTCGCTCTCGGGCCTCGCTCTCGGGCCTCGCTCTCGGGCCTCGCTCTCGGGGCTCGCTCTCGGGGCTCGCTCTCGGGCCTCGCTCTCGGGCCTCGCTCTCGGGGCTCGCTCTCGGGGCTCGCTCTCGGGCCTCGGTCTCGGGGCTCGGTCTCGGGCCTCGCTCTCGGGCCTCGCTCTCGGGGCTCGCTCTCGGGGCTCGCTCTCGGGCCTCGGTCTCGGGGCTCGCTCTCGGGCCTCGCTCTCGGGCCTCGCTCTCGGGCCTCGCTCTCGGGCCTCGCTCTCGGGGCTCGCTCTCGGGGCTCGCTCTCGGGGCTCGCTCTCGGGGCTCGCTCTCGGGGCTCGCTCTCGGGGCTCGCTCTCGGGGCTCGCTCTCGGGGCTCGCTCTCGGGGCTCGCTCTCGGGCCTCGCTCTCGGGGCTCGCTCTCGGGGCTCGCTCTCGGGGCTCGCTCTCGGGCCTCGCTCTCGGGGCTCGCTCTCGGGGCTCGCTCTCGGGGCTCGCTCTCGGGGCTCGGTCTCGGGGCTCGCTCTCGGGCCTCGCTCTCGGGGCTCGCTCTCGGGGCTCGCTCTCGGGCCTCGCTCTCGGGGCTCGCTCTCGGGGCTCGCTCTCGGGGCTCGCTCTCGGGCCTCGCTCTCGGGGCTCGCTCTCGGGGCTCGTTCTCGGGGCTCGCTCTCGGGCCTCGCTCTCGGGGCTCGCTCTCGGGGCTCGCTCTCGGGGCTCGCTCTCGGGCCTCGGTCTCGGGGCTCGCTCTCGGGCCTCGCTCTCGGGCCTCGCTCTCGGGCCTCGGTCTCGGGGCTCGCTCTTGGGGCTCGCTCTCGTTCTCGGGGCTCGGGGGGCAATGGCAACAGCTCCAGGCTCGGCAACGTGGTCCGCAGAACCCCCCCTGCTCGGACTTCCTCATACATCGTGCTGAGCATGCGTGGCCGGGTCGATCTACCAAACTGGTGCACATGCCCAGAGGGAGCCCCGAACCTCCCTGCAAATAGTCACAGCGGTAAAGATGCGGTGTCGAGAACTATTTCTGGCCATTACTTACCGTGAAGGGCAGCTATCGCGAAGCTGCTTGGTTATAACGGCTTCCTGGAAACAGAGGTCCATGAATTTCTCCAGGATGATGTGGGCGAGAGGCACGTCCAGGTTTATATCCAGTAACTGGTCAAACACTCGCTGGAAGCCCAGCAAGTAATCACAGTCCGTGTGCTGGGAGACAAGGTGGATGGTTGATGAGCAGCTTCCCGAGGCACTAACTTCTCGCATCTCTCTCACTCTGTGCGCCAGCTCTCCTTTCTATCTTCCCTACTGTTGTAAAATACTGGAAACGGCAATTCATAAGAACATTTCATGGGAACAGGAGTCGGCCATTTGGCCCCTCGAGCCTGCAATAAGATCATGGCTGATCTGAATTCATCAAGCATCACTTGCTCACTTTTGTATTCCAGCCCCCTTGAGGTAAGGGTAAATATTACATTAGCCTTTTTCTGCCCGTGTACTAGCTGTGTGATGTGTGTGCATGGACTCCCCAATCCCATCGCTCCTCATTTCACCAGTAACAACATATTCAGATTTCTCTTCCTCAGATTCAGAGTGCATGACCTCACACTCCCCAGTGAACTCCATCTGACTGCGTACATTTACATAAGAATGTAAGGAGCAGGAGTCGGCCATTCGGCCCCTCGAGCCTGCTCCGTCATGCAATAAGATCATGGCTGATCATCTACCTCCACTTTCCTGCACTGTCCCCTGCAACTCAGAGAGTTGTTAACTTGTGGAATTCCCTGCAACTCAGAGAGTTGTTAACTTGTGGAATTCCCTGCAACTCAGAGAGTTGTTAACCTGTGGAATCCCCTGCAACTCAGAGAGTTGTTAATCTGTGGAATTCCCTGCAACTCAGAGAGTTGTTAACTTGTGGAATTCCCTGCAACTCAGAGAGTTGTTAACCTGTGGAATTCCCTGCAACTCAGAGAGTTGTTAACCTGTGGAATTCCCTGCAACTCAGAGAGTTGTTGATGCCAGTTCATTGGATATATTCACGAGGGAGTTAGATATGGCCCTTACAGTGATGGGAATCAAGGGGTATGGAGAGAAAGCAGGAAAGGGGTACTGAGGGAATGATCAGCCATGATCTTATTGAATGGTGGTGCAGGCTCGAAGGGCCGGATGGCCTGCTCCTGCACCTATTTTCTATCCCTTAATATCCAAAAATCTATCGATCTCAGCCTTGAATATACTCAAAGACTGAGCCTTCACAGCCCTCTGGGGCAGAGAATTCCAAAGATTCACCACCCTCAGTGAAGAAATTTCTCATCTCAGTCCTAAATGGCCGACCCCTTATCCTGAGACTGTGACCCCTGGTTCTAGACTCCCCAGCCCGGGGAAACATCCTCCATGTCAAGCCCCGTAAGAACTTTGTATGTTTCAACGAGATCACCTCTCATTCTTCTAAACTGTAGGGAATACAAGTGAAGATGCGTGAATATATTTGACAAGCACTGTAATTGTGATAAGCACATAATTAGATCGCTGGATCCAGTGCTGAGGCTTGGGCTAGAAGTGGTCCCCCAGAGCACTGCTCCCAACAATAGCGCTGGGAGTGGGTGACCCAGAGCACTGCTCCCAACGATAGCGAACACATGCGCTGGAAAGGAACCCCTTGCCCCACAGCATTCACTATCTGTAGCATCAAACAGGCACACGCAGGCTCCTCAAGACAAGGGATTCAGTTCATCAAAATATCATGGAACGGACACAGAACATTGCGGGGGGGGGGGGACAGCCAGAAGTCGTGCTCTATGTTAGAACTGATGACACAACAAGGTCAAGGGTTGAGGTCCTGCAGTCAGAGTTCAAAGATCTCGGGAGGAAGTTAAAGAGCAGGACCTCAGAAGGTCGTAATCTCTGGATTACTTCCAGTGTCACGTGCTAGTGATTATAAGCAGTAAGATAAGACAGGTTAACATAGGCTGGAGAAATGGTGCAGGAGGGATCGCCTCATCCAAAGATGGCATCTCCGACAGTGCGGCACTCCCTCAGTACTGCCCCTCCGACAGTGCGGCACTCCCTCAGTACCGCCCCTCCGACAGTGCGGCACTCCCTCAGTACTGCCCCTCCGACAGTGCGGCACTCCCTCAGTACTGCCCCTCCGACAGTGCGGCACTCCCTCAGTACCGCCCCTCCGACAGTGCGGCACTCCCTCAGTACTGCCCCTCCGACAGTGCGGCACTCCCTCAGTACCGCCCCTCCGACAGTGCGGCACTCCCTCAGTACTGCCCCTCCGACAGTGCGGCACTCCCTCAGTACCGCCCCTCCGACAGTACGTCACTCCCTCAGTACTGTCCCTCCGACAGTACGTCACTCCCTCAGTACCGCCCCTCCGACAGTGCGGCGCTCCCTTGGCAGTTCGGGATGGGCAATAAATGCTGGCCTTGCCAACGACGCCCACATCCCAGGAATGAATTTAAAACATGGCCTTAGAGAGGGTGCTGAGGGGATTTACGAGAATGGTACCAGGGCTGAAAGACTTCAGATACGTGTAGAGACTGAAGATATCCTCCTTAGAGTGGAGAAGGTTGAGGGGAGATTTAATAGAGGTATTCAAAACCATGAAGGGTTTTGATGGAGCAAATCAGGAAAAGCTGTTTCCAGTGGCAGGAGGACACAGATTTAAGGTGATTGGTAAACCAACCAGAGGCGAGATGAGGAAACATTCTTACCCAGCGAGTTGGGATCGGGAACGCGCTGCCTGAAAGGGCGGTGGGAGCAGATTCTACAGTCACTTTCAAAATGGAATTAGATAAATACTTGGAGGAAATATTTGTACGGCGATAGGAAATGAGCAGGGGACTGGGACTGATGGGATTGCTCCGTCACAGAGCCAGCTCAGCACGGGCTCGATGGGCCCAATGGCCTCCTAATGCACAGAGGTGGGCTACAGACTAAATACCAGCAGCCAGAACACAGTGTTATCCTAATCCTTGGCTTTTACCTGGATGTTTGCACTGATTTCCCAGCAGCAGTCAATGGACCCTGCCCCCCTCAGCCCAGGGGCAGAGGTCAAACACTGTGCTTCCAGTGCCACCCGGGCCGGGATCATATCACTCGGCTCAGTCTGGGGATGGAAGTCACCAGAGGCCAGTGTGACCAGCAACTCACAGCTTGGGGCAGTGTGACAGAGGGAGGGAGGGCCCAGTGTGAGGGGGAGGGAGGGAGGGCTCAGTGTGAGGGGGAGGGAGGGCCCAGTGTGAGGGGGAGGGAGGGAGGGCCCAGTGTGAGGGGGAGGGAGGGAGGGAGGGCCCAGTGTGAGGGGGAGGGAGGGAGGGCTCAGTGTGAGGGGGAGGGAGGGCCCAGTGTGAGGGGGAGGGAGGGCCCAGTGTGAGAGGGAGGGAGGGCCCAGTGTGAGGGGGAGGGAGGGCCCAGTGTAAGGGGGAGGGAGGGAGGGCCCAGTGTGAGGGGGAGGGAGGGAGGGCTCAGTGTGAGGGGGAGGGAGGGGAGCCCAGTGTGACAGAGGGAGGGAAGGCCCAGTGTGAGAGGGAGGGAGGGAGGGCCCAGTGTGAGGGGGAGGGAGGGAGGGCTCAGTGTGAGGGGGAGGGAGGGGGACCCAGTGTGACAGTGGGAGGGAGGGCCCAGTGTGAGGGGGAGGGAGGGCCCAGTGTGAGGGGGAGGGAGGGAGGGCTCAGTGTGAGGGGGAGGGAGGGCCCAGTGTGAGGGGGGGGTGGAGGGAGGGAGGGCCCAGTGTGAGGGGGAGGGAGGGAGGGCTCAGTGTGAGGGGGAGGGAGGGCCCAGTGTGAGGGGGGGGGGGAGGGCCCAGTGTGAGGGGCAGGGAGAGCCCAGTGTGAGGGGGAGGGAGGGAGGGCTCAGTGTGAGGGGGAGGGAGGGCCCAGTGTGAGGGGGAGGGAGGGAGGGCCCAGTGTGAGGGGGAGGGAGGGAGGGCCCAGTGTGAGGGGGAGGGAGGGCCCAGTGTGAGGGGGAGGGAGGGCCCAGTGTGAGGGGGAGGGAGGGAGGGCCCAGTGTGAGGGGGAGGGAGGGCTCAGTGTGAGGGGGAGGGAGGGGGGCCCAGTGTGACAGAGGGAGGGAAGGCCCAGTGTGAGAGGGAGGGAGGGAGGGCCCAGTGTGAGGGGGAGGGAGGGAGGGCTCAGTGTGAGGGGAGGGAGGGGGACCCAGTGTGACAGTGGGAGGGAGGACCCAGTGTGAGGGGGAGGGAGGGGGGCTCAGTGTGAGGGGGAGGGAGGGGGACCCAGTGTGACAGTGGGAGGGAGGGCCCAGTGTGAGGGGGAGGGAGGTAGGGCCCAGTGTGAGGGGGAGGGAGGGAGGGCTCAGTGTGAGGGGGAGGGAGGGCCCAGTGTGAGGGGGAGGGCCCAGTGTGAGGGGGAGGGAGGGGGGCCCAGTGTGAGGGGGAGGGAGAGAGGGCCCAGTGTGAGGGGGAGGGAGGGAGGGCTCAGTGTGAGGGGGAGGGAGGGCCCAGTGTGAGGGGGAGGGCCCAGTGTGAGGGGGAGGGAGGGGGGCCCAGTGTGAGGGGGAGGGAGGGAGGGCCCAGTGTGAGGGGGAGGGAGGGAGGGCTCAGTGTGAGGGGGAGGGAGGGCCCAGTGTGAGGGGGAGGGAAGGAGGGCTCAGTGTGAGGGGCAGGAAGAGCCCAGTGTGAGGGGGAGGGAGGGAGGGCTCAGTGTGAGGGGGAGGGAGGGCCCAGTGTGAGGGGGAGGGAGAGAGGGCTCAGTGTGAGGGGGAGGGAGGGCCCAGTGTGAGGGGGAGGGAGGGAGGGCTCAGTGTGAGGGGGAGGGAGGGCTCAGTGTGACGGGGAGGGAGGGCCCAGTGTGAGGGGGAGGGAGGGCCCAGTGTGAGGGGGAGGGAGGGCCCAGTGTGAGACGGAGGGCCCAGTGTGAGAGGGAGGGAGGGCCCAGTGTGAGGGGGAGGGAGGGAGGGCCCAGTGTGAGGGGAAGGGAGGGAGGGCCCAGTGTGAGGGGGAGGGAGGGGGGCCAGTGTGAGGGGGAGGGAGGGGGGGCCAGTGTGAGAGGGAGGGAGGGAGGGCCCAGTGTGAGGGGGAGGGCACAGTGTGAGAGGGAGGGAGGGCCCAGTGTGAGGGGGAGGGAGGGGGGCCCAGTGTGAGCGTGAGGGGGAGGGAGGGGTGCCCAGTGTGAGGGGGAGGGAGGGAGGGCCCAGTGTGAGGGGGAGGGAGGGAGGGCCCAGTGTGAGGGGGAGGGAGGGCCTGGTGTGAGGATGAGGGAGGGCCCAGTGTGACAGAGGGCCCAGTGTAAGAGGGAAGGAGGGAGGGAGGGCCCGGTGTGAGGGGGAGGGAGTGAGGGCCCAGTGTGAGGGGGAGGGAGTGAGGGCCCAGTGTGAGGGGAAGGGAGGGAGGGAGGGCCCAGTGTGAGGGGGAGGGAGGAGGGAGGGCCTGGTGTGAGGGGGAGGGAGGGCCCAGTGTGACAGAGGGCCCAGTTTGAGAGGGAAGGAGGGAGGGAGGGCCTGGTGTGAGGGGGAGGGAGGGCCCAGTGTGAGGGAGGGCCCAGTGTGACAGAGGGCCCAGTGTGACAGAGGGCCCAGTGTGAGAGGGAAGGAGGGAGGGAGGGCCCGGTATGAGGGGGAGGGAGGGAGAGCTCAGTGTGAGAGGGAGGGAGGGTCCAGTGTGAGAGGGAAGGAGGGAGGGAGGGCCCGGTGTGAGGGGGAGGGAGGGAGGGCCCAGTGTGAGAGGGAGGGAGGGTCCAGTGTGAGAGGGAGGGAGGGTCCAGTGTGAGAGGGAGGGAGGGCCCAGTGTGAGAGGGAAGGAGGGAGGGAGGGTCCAGTGTGAGAGGGAGGGCCCAGTGTGAGAGGGAGGGCCCAGTGTGAGGGGGAGGGAGGGTCCAGTGTGAGAGGGAGGGAGGGCCCAGTGTGAGAGGGAGGGCCCAGTGTGAGAGGGAGGGAGGGCCCAGTGTGAGAGGGAGGGAGGGCCCAGTGTGACGGAGGGAGGGAGGGCCCAGTGTGAGGGGGAGGGAGGGCCCAGTGTAAGGGGGAGGGAGGGAGGGCCCAGTGTGAGGGGGAGGGAGGGAGGGCTCAGTGTGAGGGGGAGGGAGGGGAGCCCA